>NC_134833.1:148611447-148684485 GCF_004210375.1 Tachypleus tridentatus
TAACATTTCACATATGATTACAAAGTTTCAACAAATCCGTTCGTTTTTTGTATAAGATATAAAACAGAAATAGTGTACAAAATCGGTCTCCATGGTAACAAATATGATTTTTTTTTCGTGAACTCGCTGTTACCTTTGACATCGGCCCTCAAATATTAATCACTTCTAAGTTGGGTTATAGTCCAAGTGTATACTAACTTTCGTTCAAATCTACCCAACTGTTTTCGAGAAATATTGGTGATACAACACACACACATGAATTAAAACAAAACGGTAATAATAATGATGTTGAAACTGCTTAAACAATAGTTGTATGATGTTTAAGCTCCATGTAACAAGAGTTAAATTAAGTAGTTAATATAGTACCAGTTAATTAAAGATGTCAAGTAGCTAAGGCTTAAAACTAAACCCATCATAGCAAGGTACAACAAATAAATAAAATAAGATTCGTATTATTCTCAAATACTTACCACAACCCATCAAGTAGTAACGTTTGAACAGGGCATCCTTACTGAAAACAGAAACTGTGATCCTGGAATGTAGTTGGAGACATTTTATGAACATCCAATTTATACTCGTACATTTTGAGGAATAATATAGTTTTACATAACCAGTCCTGTAAATAAAATAACTCGAGACTCAAAATGATTACCAATTAGACATACTTTCAATAAAGATGAAAATATTTTAGTAAGACAATGGAAATCAAAACGCATTCTTCAGAACTGTGTTGTTCTTTGTGTATCTTAAGGTATTTTAAAATAACACTAAGATAAATGTCGAAAATTTCGCCCAAAAAAGTGAAAATATTAATTATTGCGATTATAACAGCCGAAGCTAACAGTTATTAATGATACATACAATATACAAATTACATTAATATTAACTTAAGATCAAAGCAAGCTACTTACTTAGAGTGAATCTAAAAAACAAATAAACCTTTTTATAAGTATAGACAATTTTATGTCTTTGTCTAACGTTCTTTTTTATAAAAAGTATCATTTTCGGCCTTAATCCCAATAACATCTCACGAGGCTAGACCAGCTTAGGAAATTCAGGTTAGTCCCAAATACTTATATTAAGTTAATAATGCGAAGCAAAATCTATAACTAAAATTTACTAATAAATAAGTATTTTAAAAGCAATATAATTAGATACTTTAGCTAATATTATTAACCATTAAGTAACACTTAAATGTTCTGTTAGGTGTCATATTTACTTAAAATAACACACCCTTATTCACGTGTAGTGCATTAGATCAAAAACCACCAACTGGTTCTTTTAAGTCCGCGTTCGCTTATCACCGCAGAAGAATAAGAGTAAGGGTAGTAGTATTATCAAACAAATCTGTGGAACAAAGTAAAGATTAGAAGCATAAGTTTACTGATTAAAGATGTGTCGTTAACTACAATTAAGATTTACAGAGATAATGTTACAACCCTCAACTCTCGTCAAATTGTTTTAACTTCAGAGACAATAAAGATGGTCTTTATAACGCTCTTTGTCATCAATTCGTTTTAACTTTAAAAGAGTCAATATATATTACTTTATAATGGTCTTTGTCATCAATTTGTTCTAATTTTAAACAACAATCAATAAAAAATTCCACTTTGGTATCCTAAATCCAGACAAATATCAAAATAACTGTAATGCATACAACAAACCTTTGTTTATCATACAGTAGAATTTTAAGTTCTGTCCTTGCAACAAGTACCCAACTTTCACGACTGCTAATTCTGAAGGTTTGATTATATCTTTGTTAATATAATTTATAAATATAACTTTAAGAACTGTCAGCAGATATACTTGTAATGTATCCTGAGAAGTTGCGAACTGTCTCCCATACACAAGTCCTATGGATTCAGTGCTCTCGCGATCTTCAGAGTAAGTATGCTTTTGTTAATGTTTTACTGACACTCTTAATATTTTGTGGAAGAGATGATTAAATACAGAAATACATTAGAATGTTATTGAACGATTCCTTAAAAAAACATGGTTATTTTACTGTACAAATAAGTGAAAACTGCTACTAGCAGTGCCATGTATGGAAGCGTCATTAACCACGAGAACGTTTTCACCCAGTTTTAGCTAACCTATATAAAGGAGAAAGAAAGACCTTACACCCTGAACTGCCCTTGAGGCAGACCTTAATTTTTACTTGGGACATTTAACTGTGTGACCAGGAATCGGGAATGAATTGCTTGTTCTTTCTAGACTCTGCTGGACAGGTGATAGCTGAAAGGAACTTGACCGATGTTCACTGGTGTCCTAAACACACGCTTCCAAACCTATAGTCATAATACTTGTTTGTTTATTTTGTGATTATTAATTTGTTTTGCTACTGAATAGTATTACATGCAAATAAAACTAGCATTGTATGTCACATTTTTATCGCATAAATGATGACAACATGTTCGATTCAATGCTCATGTTCCTTTATTAAATCATTAACTGTCAGTGGAAATACTTATAATGTATGGTGAGAGTGTGCGAAATTTCATAGAGATACACAAGTCACATGGACAGGGGCGTAGATCCTGGGGGCTGAGATATACATCCTCCCCTTTATTATATGGTGCATATAATGATCCCCCCTATAGTTTTCTCTGTTGAATTGTTTTATTGCATCATAGGCCTACAAATTGTGTGTTTGTTCTTGTGATTCTCGTGTTCTTACCAATCGAATTACACAATTAGGCCTGGATGTAGGCTTTTTCAGTAGTCGAAATGTACATCTTTAATATAGGCGTACTTCTAAACTTTTCGATCCAGGTGATAGTTCGCTATTGTCAGTCACTAAGTCTAAGTATACATGCAAGGCTTGCAAGTACTATCACAGAATCTACCTACGTCTTGTACGTAGTGTAAGATAAAGTAAATTTTTTATCACAACAGATTGAACAGAGCATGAAATTCGAAAATATTACTCTCAAGCGTATTCTCCTGTGATCTAGATCTGGCAGGCCATTTGTAGCTTGTAGCGGTTTTCCTACGCCATTTGTTCTTATGCATGTCTAGCCGGTTTTATTGTCGAACGCCTTACTCTCCTTAGCTGCTGAAGGCGCTGACCATAGAGTATGTTTAGTGTACAGTTAACGACAGGTTCCGGCCGCTCGGATCCAGACGCGCCTTACATCAACACCCTCCGCTCCCTTTAGTCTGAGCTCCGATTTTACAACAGCGCTCATTAGACCTGTGTTTGTAGCCCTCAATAATCCATGAAATTTCAGATTATCACCGCCCTCTAATATAGTGCTGGTGCTTTATGGTAAAAGAACAATATATTCTTTTACCATAGATAATAAAAATATTGTATTTTCTTGTATAATTAGAACACAAAAGGAGCGATTTCAACGGCCTAAAGCCTCTTCTCGAATTGTATTGTTAGTTTTTGTTTAGGTGTTTTTATTTAATAGACGTGCTTATAGACATTATATCACAACGTGCTTGTCTTTTCATGAGCTTTAACAGGAATATAATATATTTGTGATTAATTAAGAATTTTTCGTGAATCTTGTAATTACTTGTATTGTGACTAGCACACATTATTGTCCCAGCGATACCCAGGCAGGCAGTCGGCTCGGTAGTCACTGTAAGGTTCGCGCGTTCGACTTAAATACATTGTACAGTTCAGTCCTGCTTACATTCTATTCTATCTTGGTTTTTGTACGTTAGAGTTTTTAAATAAAGGCTGTATTTTAGCCTGTTGAGTCATCTGGAAAACAGATTCCAATTATGACAAGCAAGCGTCTGAAAGGTTCCGATATTAGACAGTTTTACAAGTTAGTTACTGGTACTACAAGCGACAGTGCAGATGCAGATAATTCAACAACCTCAAGCAAAGGAATAGAAACTTGCCATACAGAGGAAATACCATGTTCATCAGAGGACGAGTCTGAAAATGCTTGTCAACTATTGCACATCATGAACCACCAGATAGTTGTGAAACAAGTTTGTGCAGTAATAAAAAATCTGACACTCCACAGATACAGTGTGAAAAGCCATATCATCCAGACGCACAACTAACACCACAACAGAAAGCAAAATTACAAAATATCAACTTCCAGGGCAAGTGGTTTGATGAGTTCCCATCGCTGCACTTAGACAATCAGACTCAAAACGTCATATGCTTTCATTGTGCCAAGGCGGAAAATAGAGGCCTTTTTACAAGGAAATTGGAGAGGCCAGTCGAGTATACCTTCATATCCACCGGTTTTGCAACTGGATGAAGGCAAAACAAAATTTCAACGAACACCAATCCTCCCCTCAGCACAGATTCGTTATATCTCCAGAAGCTTCACTTGATGTAACTCCAGTGACTGTCCAGCTACATGATGGAAAAAGAAGCAGCAGGAAGAATGCAAAAAAAGTCTAGCCAAAATATTCAGAAGTTTACGTTTCTTTCTGCGTCAAGGTTTAGCATCACGTGGACATACTGATACGGAGGGTAACTTCCTGCAGTTAATGGAGCTCCTGGAAGAGGAAATCCTGAGCTAACGGCCTACTTGTCAAAGAAAACCACATTCACATCACCCCAGGCTCAGAATGAAATAATGGAGATGTTCAGCCATCAAATACTGAGGAGCATAGAACACAAAGTGCAGCAAAGTAAAATCTTTGCATTAATGGTTGATGGCACTCAAGATGTCACAGGTGCCGAACAGGAAGCAATATGTGTACGATACGTAGATGAAAACCTTGACGTCCATGAGATATTTCTAGGTTTGTACAGTGTTTCCAATACAACAGGTGAAACAATATCCTCGACTCTACTTGATGTACAGAGTAAACTCAATTTACCACTGTCAGGATTAAAAGCACAAACTTATGATGGAGCCGCCAACATGAGTGGTTCGTACAGTGGATGCCAGGCAAAAATAAAAGAGAAGCAACCGTCAGCTTTGTTTTTTCACTGCGGAGCACACACGGCTAGTTTAACAATGAAGCATGCTGTTGAAGCTTGTGAATGTGTTCGAGATTCTATCCAATGGGTACATGAACTTCGTGTCCTGCTTCAGAGGTCAGGGAAATACAAGACAATCTTTGAAAATATTGTATAGTCAGACAGCCACAATGGTCCAGTTAAATACATCCGCTCACTGTGTCCAACACGCTGGTTGTGCCGTCTATCTGCAATTGCATGTGCTAATGATCACTACAGTGACATTGTTGATTCTTTGTCTGAATTAGCAAATGACAAATCAGATGTAGCAGTAAAAGCACAAGGTCTGCTAGACAGATTTGACAAAGAAAAGACAGTTTTAGGATTGTTGATGGCTCAGAATCCATCAGCTGCATTAGAGGAACTAAATCGTGCATTCCAAGCAAAATCAGCGACAGTATCTGGCATGATTGAAGCATTTGCAATGACAGTTGAGCAATTGCGGGTATTGCGAACAGAGGAGAATTTCAACAAGATATTTGATGAAGCAGAGAAAAAAGGTAACTTCTCTAGATCTGGTGCCTATTGAACTACCACGCATTTGCAGCCCCCCCCAGAAGGATCACAGGTAATGGCTCAGCACACCATTACTTGACAACTTTTACATTATAGAAAATACGATTATGTCAGTCACTTTCTTTATAAACCCATTAACCTTACCAGTCGCTCGTATATTACTTGGCAGTAAAAGATAGTTATATTTCTCAAATCTGAGGTCAAAGACAGATCTAAACATTTCTTTAAAACGATGGACTTTCACACAGCTTTAAATAAACCAGGAGAAAGTGGAAACATGAATTTACATAATTCCTTTTCATTAAATAACGCTTGAGTTTGTTGATAATGGAATATTCGCCATTCCTTTGTGCAACAACATTTGCAAACAGGTAACTGAAGATTAAGTGTTGGGGTCCAAAAATCCCAGCAGCTTAGTAGACTTCAACTGTGAATTTTAAAAATCTCAACAGAAAAAGACATAGTTTTTTGTTGTTTTTTCTTTCGAAAGGTGTGACTGTTTGTTCCAGAACGATACATACAATTATAGAAACTTTTATTCCAAACTATTCAAATAAGGGAAATAGTCAATTACTGATTCTCAAAGTATATAAGAAAGTTTAAAGAAGAAACTTTCCATTTTCAATTGAAAAAAACTCCAAATTACGAAACAGAAGGTTAACGTTTTAGGTATAGAGTAGAAGTGTGTAACGAAATGCAGAATTTTGATAGCAGATATAAAGTAAAACGTTACAAAATAGTAACTTTGATTGAAAAAGATATATGAAAGTAACAAAACACTTAATACAGTCCAAATATGATCAATCAAGGGTGCAAACATGTAACAAAAAGTCAAAATTTGATTATTTAATAAGATGCAATCATACTATAACTAAAAATGTTCTTTCACAAAGACCCTCTCCCCAATCACCCCAGAAGATTTTGGTTTGTTTGGAATTTCGGGCAAAGCTACTCTATGGTTTTTTAGCCATCTTTAATTTGGCAGTGTAAGAGTACAGGGAAAGCAAGTAGTCATCACCACCCACCACCAACTCTTAAGCTACTCTTTTAACAACGAACAGTGGGATTGACCTTCACATTATAACGCCCCCACGGCTGAAAGGGCGAGTCGAGTGTCTTATCTTCCTGGCTAGCCGGCCCCTCCCAAATAGAAAACAGGGTAATAATAATTTCACCAAATGTCCAATAAAATAAATTGCTACATAAAGGTTCTGCAGCATCAGTTTTACCAGGTTGAACTTATAAATTCCAGTTATTACCAACATTTTAAAATACAATTTAAAAGTAAAAATCAGGGTTGAGAAATTCAACATAAATAATACCAAACAATGAGTTTCACTCTTCAAAACTCAAGATCTAAAGAATTTACACGTTTCGATTTAAAAAGTTTGAAAAAATAATTTTGCGCAAAAGTGATAAAGTCAAGATTAATATTGTTCAAAACTCCTTGATACTTTCATTATCTATATGTATTATAGTGTTTTGAAACAAATTTCGAAAATTCTAGAAATAATTTTATAAATGAAGTAGGAAAATATAGTAGAATATAACACTATTACATTTTATACAAATGGTTTAATTCCAATGAATTTTTTTATAAAAACTACACGAAACCTGTTTCATAAAATTATAAATATTTGGTGCAAAATTTTTTATAAAATAGCTCTATCGAGTCTTTATTAAATTTACGCCTTTAATAAACCACTGGAGGTTTTATGAAACCTGAAGGAATTTCTTCTCTTTGTGTCCACTCACAAATAACTCTCTTTTTGAGTAGTCATCTGTTTTTAATAGTACAAGTAGTCAAGTTCTTAGCATCTCGCTTAAGTTTACAGCTTTTAAATTCATCTGACTGTGATGAATGCTGGTTGGTGTCGAATCTGTCATCATACTGTTAATCATTGGAAATGTAGTTTACTGTCTCCTATATATCAACATGTACTTCTGCCACTAATACATTTCATTAAAGAGTTGGGTAGCTTGCAGATCACCATTGGAATTGTAACCCCAGCAACATGAATATTTATTATCTGAATCTACATGATTCACATTGGAACAAAAAATAAGTATAAGGCACTAGAAACCTATAATCATGGGTTTGTACACACGAAAAACCTAGTGTGGCTGTCCATGCAACAACACACACACACGTTAAAAATACACTCGGTATCTCTGGCGATACCATCTATTATATCATCAAACTCAAATGGCGATGAGAAATATTATGGTTTGTGATCGCTTAAAATTAACAAATAATCCACAAGAAAATGACAATAAAATTCATGAACTGGTAAAAATACTTGAACCAGATTTTTGGAGTACTGATAAAGTTGCTGCCTTGGAAATACGCTGATGACAAATTGTATGAATTCAGTAAGTTCTCTCATCAAGAAATCATCATTAATGATTTTTGTGACTATGTGAAAATGTCCTTTGAAATCACCACAATGATGAGATTTCAAGAACTGTACAAAAGGCTAAAAATATTATCAATAGTGGTATTCTTAGTTCCGCAGAAGCAGAAAAAGGGTTTTCAATAATAAATATTATATATTCAGATAAAAGAAGTCGCCTTACAGTTGAAAATGTGGCAAACCTCATGACAATTGATTTGATTGGCCTCCCACTGGTTTCACAGAATCCCAATTTTCCAGTTCAAATTTGGCTATGAAAATACACACAGTTGATGACAACGGGTTCAAGCGTGGAAGGAATAAAGATTTTAATGATAATCAAGTGGCAATTTGGAAATATTTAAAGCATGCTGAATAAATTATTTGAGTAAGATATTTTTGTTGTTATTTTTAATCACACAAAATTGTGCTATGTAACGCGACACATAATTGGTTGTTGAAATATTTGAATCCCATCACTGTTCTAAACATTACTGAACCTAACCAAACTGCGTCGTTTAACCAATACAAAATAATGATTAAAAAAAATTTAACCAAACAGACACTCATGAACTGACATTAAAAGGAGTAAAAGTTTGAGATGTACATGAAGCTTCCTTTGTAATTGAAGATAAACGTAATTATCAATTTTAACATCCTGAAAAGAAATAAATCGACAGATTCATAAAATAAAAAAGTTTTTCCAAAGCTGGGCTGCATACCCTCTTACAGTTCGTAAAAATTTTTTAATATAGTTACACGCTGTAAATGTGAAAATTTTCATTTTTGATTCTGCAATTCAACGAAACTAAAGTACCAGGAAACAAGTGAAGCTACACCGTATGTTGAAGAGTGTTTACAAACTACTTGGTGTTTAAAACTGGCATATTAGTTTTGGATCCAAAAACATTTAATTTAAATTAAACAAATACAGAAGTTACTCCCTCTCTTTTTTTTTTAGGAACGTTAATGCATATCTAATTGGGTATCGACAGCTTCTAAAGTAGCTGTAATAATAAAGTATTGGTATGATAAATTTACATTTACGATATGTAAGACGTGAGTTTATTTATATTTTTATAAATTATTCATAACGAATTCCATAAAATGATTATTAAATGCTGTCAGTATCCATACTCTCATGATTTCTTCCACGCCTTTTCTAGTTGATTTAGTTTGTATCTCTTTTCAGTTGTTTCTTCCTGCACGTTTTAAGATGACATTGATATAACAGCCTTTACACAAACCCATACATGAAATATGCTCATTATTTGACATGAGACTTTCTTCACAAACTATGCATTTAACATTTTCCATATCCACACACAAACTGTTAAACCAATAAACCATTTCATTGTTCCAAATATAATTGCATCTTCTAAACTACTTCTAAGACACGTAAATTCAGTATTGTTGACGGTCAATGGTTAAGTACTAGGAGGGTACAATTGAGGGTCTATAATATTTCCTGATTCAAACGTTTCCTAAACCTCAGAGATAAATGTCTACTTACTTCGTAATTGGAAAAATAAAATATGATTTTTTCAAATTCAAAACATAAGTAGATATTTTACTAGAGCACAAAATGAGCCATGCATCAGTTGCACATAATATCACTGTGTTCAAAGAACAAAACCAACAAAACATGCATTTCACACACAAAAAAAAACATAACTCAATGAATATTTACTGCAAATCAACGTGACTTTTGCTGTTGCCTTTCAGAGACAAGTTCAGAAATGCGCGGCTTCACCTTGGCAAGTGCCACTCTTATATCATTATCGGAACAAAAAAATGTCCCTTTTCTTCGATTTTATGTCTATCAAGCTCGAAAAGAATTGTTCGCAAAGATATGTTGTATCAAACGGTATGATTATCTCAAGGGTTTTCTTAGCAATAAGAGGGTACGCTACGATTTGGTGACACCAGAACGTTGAAGGCGTTGTTGTTCTAAAAAAGTTTCTGTTGAACCTCTTAGCTCTGCTGAAGTTCAATGATTTCGTCGAGGTATTCATCATTGACATCTGCTGTCGCAACACTAAACGTGAACGGCTGTCTCACCCTTGCTGGATATGACTCTCTGGTGGGGAAGTATTCGTCGAGAAACTTTGCGAACTCATCTACGTGCATGACAATTCCTTGCTTCAGTTTCCCGAGTACAGAAATGTCTCCGATTTCAGACACATCTTCGATCTTACTCACACAGTCGTCCAGCAGGGGAAAGGTTGCAAAGTTATCATTCTATGTTTGTCGTTTCTATAACGGTAGCTTTTTTGAAAAGCCTTTCACTAGTGCACCAAAACCAGAGTTTCGTCCCAGCATGACTGGAGCTCCGTCCAAACAAACTGCAGAAACCATATCCTACGAAAGATCGTTGTCTCTGAAGAAGTCATCCACAAGTTTCTTCACGTCGACTGTCTTAGTTGTTGTTATAAGAGGAAGCTTACAAAAAGAATCTTATCTCTTCGTTCTTTACATAGCGCACGAATACAACGAGCTGGCTTAGATTGGACACGTCAGTGGTCTGGTCGAGTTAAAGGCTGAATTTTGCTGGGCTTGAAATCAGATTTGCAACTACTTGAGCCAAGATGTCATCGCTCATGTCATCAATTCTGCTGTTGATGGTGTCATCTGAAAGAGAAATTTGAAATAACGTATTTTCAGCAGCTTTTCCCGGTATGATATTCGCCATCTTCAACGCAAATGGTTTTACGAGTGCTCTACCAATGGTGTGTGGTTTGTCCTGCTTTGCGATCAAGGATCGGTTTGTCGACGGATACAAAGCCGAGAACAGGCAAAGTAGCCTTTTCATCGAACCTGGCTCTCTTTACCTTGAATTCAGCAAACGTTGTATTCTTGTATTTTCCATCTCCATGGAGCTTTAGAGAGCGTTCTCTTAGTTTTTTTAGTCTAGGTGCTAGACTAGAATTGCTCAACTTGGAATTGCAAATCATGCATTGAGGACGCTGACTCCCATAATGTTCCGTTATACACGTGAATCCATACTGTACGTATTCGTCCGACCACTTTCTGTGTTTGCTCGACATAGTTAGTATGAAGGGATTGAAAGATTAGGAGAAAAATAAAAAAATGGCGCACGATTACTACAGTCACAAATCGACTACTAAGCGCACGAAGTTCCCTGCAGCACAGATATTAAGTGATGTGACGTGATCAGCCGCAGCCAATGATGGCCAAGTGGGCATGAACGAAATGGACACACACACAGTGTGTGTGTTTTGACCTTCGCCAAACACCTAACATTGACTCACCGAACCCCTGGGTTACACGAATTTGTCCAATGTGTAATTGTCTCTCTGTTAGGTAAGTAAATTTTTGGACTTAGAAAACTTAAGACCGGTATTATATTTTTCTAGAACAAAAAATACAGCTCTATATAATGTGAGCTTGCATTTTATGTCCTGTAAATTATGTTTAAAATACCTAACATACAAAATAATGCAATTAGTATCTAACCTAAGAAATACGAAAAATCACTAAACATAAAAGCTTGGTAGAACTAGTTAATAAAATTGTAAAATGAAACCGAACCAGACATATATATAAAAGGACATGCCACTTCACCGAATACAGAACACTTCAGAAGAAAAATAATTCATTTATATCAGGTTAACCCATTAGTAATGTCCCAAAATTTAATACAGAAGGGAATCACCATTTCTTTCTTTTTAGAAGGTTGCAATGACTACAATATATACTAAGACGTGTATACACCTGTCCAGGCAAATGAAAGAAACTAAACCAACTCCACTTTTCAGATCATTAATAAAATAAACTCTTATGAAGATGGATGTGTCTACAGCTTATGTGATGCACCACGTTCAGGTCGTCCTGTTGAGTTTATATCCAGTCTTTTTCCTGGTGCACTTGATGAAGATTGTGCTGTTACAGTTGGAGAATTAGCACAGAAGCATAATTCGACCAATTCAACAGTTCACCGTCATCTGCAACAGCTTGATAAAGTGTCAACTCTTGAAACGTAGGTTCCCGATGATTTGACAGAAGCCAACCTTAGAACAAGAGGGGACATTTGTACTTATCTGTCTTCTCGTGAACGAAACTCACCGTTTTTGGACATGTTAGTGACTGGATATGAATGAAAAATGGATATTTTATAACAGTTTTTAAGTGCCGCAGATAATGGATCAGTGCAGGTAAACTGGCTAAAGCACAGCCCAAAATGGACTTAGACGCTAGGAAAGTCTTGTTAAGCATTTGATGAGATATCGTTGGAGTGATCTACTTTGAGTTGGTGCCACTCAATGCAAGGATTACTTCAGACTTCTATTGTCAAAACAGTTAGTGCGCTTAAATGTTACACTAAAAGATAAGAAGCCTGTTTTGGTCAATCGTAAAGGTGTCGTGTTACACCAGAATTATGCACGTCCCCATACAACGAGGATTACATCTGCAAAAATTGAAGAGATAGACTGGTTAAAACTTCCATCATTCTCCATATTCTCCTGAATTTGCTTCATCTGATTATCATCTTTTCTGAAGTTTGCAGAATTATCTTGATGGAAAAGAGCTTGGAACACATGAACATCTCAAAACTACCCTCTCTACATTCTTTTCCTCCAAACCCCAACAATTTTATGGAAGTTGCGTTAAGAAGCTTGTGAATCGTTGGCAGGGAGTAATTAATAATAATGGAACATACATTATCAATTAAATAATATTAAAAGCGTTTAAAATCGTTTCTCCTTTACTGAATCTCAAATCAGACATTATTTAAGGGATAACTGATATTAGGAACTCATCTACTTTGTGTATAGCTATCTCGGAATTTCATTAGAATCATTATAGTTTTAAATCAGGCAACCTTAAAATATTTCTTTTATGAATAATTTACAATATTTTATGAATACAAAATCTGGGTCCCTATGGTTTGTCAGTTTCAATCCTTTTTCTTTTTAAGTTCAGTAGCCAGGTCTACTTATCGACTGAGCTATGATTTGGTTTTTCCTTGTATATGTATGTTTACTATTTTTGAAAGATAATTTACGAGGGTTAGTTGGTTGTAAAATGTATTTTATAGATTCGAGAATTTAACATAGTATTATAATAAACATAATGGTCAAAGCTCATGTATAGGATTTCGTTCTATAAGTTAATAGAAAGTGTATCTTTCTTATAAAAAAGCGATTACGGTAGGTAAGACACTATAGGTACCTTTTCATGACATGTGGATCAGAAAATCTAGATGTGTTTTGTATTACTTTAAAACTAGTGTCCGTGCCATCCGTACATAGCGCAATCAACGATAATTATAATACTGTTTAGAGAATATTCCCAATATGCACATAGTAAGGAACCTATGTATAGGGAAAGAGGCCACCAATCAACATTACCTCCCTTTATCATACAATGCATACGGTCTGTTCTCTCTACGGCATATTTATGAGCATGCGCAATTTCAGAGCCCTCAGAATTCATCAAAGACGAGTTGTATAAATAACAGCAGATGAGAAGAAGGAGATGTTTATAGTTTTAGTTATTCTATACGTATTTTAGAGTGTCGAAACGATGGAGTGTAAGATTCTATTAGTAATTTTGTTTTTATATTTTAACTTCACATCGTTGCATTTTTACCCTACAGACCCATCAACATCTACGGTATTCGTTACCGACGATAATCAAATAACTGGTGATTTAGAACGTCAGCGTCGTGAGGCTGGCGAAGGCGCTACCACGGTCTCTCCAACGGAAGGTGTAGAACGTCGGCGTCGTGAGGCTGGCGAAGGCGCTACCACGGTCTCTCCAACGGAAGGTGTAGAACGTCGGCGTCGGGAGGCTGGCGAAGGCGCTACCACGGTCTCTCCAACGGAAGGTGTAGAACGTCGGCGTCGGGAGGCTGGCGAAGGCGCTACCACGGTCTCTCCAACGGAAGGTGTAGAACGTCGGCGTCGGGAGGCTGGCGAAGGCGCTACCACGGTCTCTCCAACTACGTCGGCCAGGCTGGCGCGCTACCACGGTCTCTCAACGGAAGGTGTAGAACGTCGGCGTCGGGAGGCTGGCGAAGGCGCTACCACGGTCTCTCCAACGGAAGGTGTAGAACGTCGGCGTCGGGAGGCTGGCGAAGGCGCTACCACGGTCTCTCCAACGGAAGGTCATTAACTAGAACTATGAACTCTTTTTTTTTTTTTTAATAAAATATTGTGGTGTAATTAGCTCATTTGTAACTTTTGTATCGTGTGTATAAATTAAAATTGTACAATTCTTTATCGTTCTTTAAGAACTGGGGTTTCAGAAGTTTTCCTTGGTTAATGAAACTTCATTCAACAGCACCACGTAAAGTCTTCATTGTAATAAAGGAAAGATGCATCTATAGTTAGTGTAATTCAGTGTTGATACCCATAATGTACTTACATAACCAAATGTGTATCGGTCTGTATTTCTATTCCTCCTCAAAAAACCTATTACAAACCTCGCTTTAAAACTGAAAAACTTTCCTTCACACACTTTAATACAATTATTACACCGTTTTTCTAAGCATTTTATTGCTCATTCAGTTTTGCAGTATCAAACCGAACGTTGATATCAAAGTCTTCATTCTTGAACATTCAAATATCTATTCTTGCCATTCTGTATATCCAACACCAAAAACTTTATTCTTCGTTGTATTACTCACCACTTCGCATCCATACACCTATTCTTCTTCGTTTTACTATTTGAAATTCATAGACCTGTCCTTCACATTTTTATAAAAATCTGGCATCCAAATCTTAATTTTTCACGTAACTTTTAATTGTTTCACATCCATATTACTATTCTTTCTCGTCTTCATAATTATTGGACGTAAAAATCTGTTCTTTCCTTTTTTTCTAAATATTTATTCCTCAGACGTCCAGTTTGCATTATCTTGCTGACTGCATAATATCAAGGTCTCTATTTTTCATGTCGGCAAAGCTCCTGCAAGCTGAGGTAGAGTCTACGGTTGACATTGTCGCCGTTGCAGACGTCGTTCCAACTAGTCCCAAAGATTTTCGATGGGATTTATATCTGGTGATCTGGAGGGCCAGAGAAGAACGTTGATGTTGTAATGTGTCAAGAAGACAGTGGTGAGTCAGGCTGTGTAAGGACGGGCGTTGTCATATTGAGAAACGTCGTTGACGTTCACCATGATGGGTTGCACATGGGGCCTAAGAATCTCGTCGACGGTTACGTACCGTCTAATCGGAAATCCTACACAGCCCTGGTATGGTTGAGGCAGTAGACGTCGGAGTGGTGGTCCTATCCCGAAAATGACAAAACCGGATGTACCAATCTTCTGCGGGCGTGGTCACACGAGGTCTGCCAGATCGTGGACGGTCATAAGTTCATCCAACTTGTTAGTGACGATTCCATAGCCTTGTGATGGTGCTTAAATGGACATTCACAGCTCAGGCAACATCTCATCGAGATTCGCCTGCTTCCAAGCGACCAATGGCGTTCAGTCAGTCTTGGCATAACTGTATTGCGTGTCGGTGGCTTAACACTGAGCTATGGAAACCGAAAACCCGTCACTTTTATAGGGATTTATTGGACACGAATGCGTTTTGGCGAAAAATCCGTTGTTTTCCTCCGTTTTCAAATTGCATAACTTTTATTCTCATTTTGGTCTGACATCAGTGCCTTAACACGTGTAACATCTCATACTCTGAGCTTGTAACGTTATTACATATATTTCTCTTTAAAATAACAAAAATATCCCTTTCGCGTTTCTTTTTTGAAGAGTATATTTATTCCTCAGATCTCCATTTTGCATTATATTTCCACCACTTGGTATCCAAGTCTCTATTTAACATCCTCTTCCTATCTATTTGATACTCAAATCTCTATTCTTCAACATATTACCCATCACTTCCCCTCACATCTCTATTCTTCTTCGCTTTGCTATTTGAAAATCATATATCTATTCTTTATAACTTTACAAAAATCTGGCATCGAGATCTTTATTTTTCACCTTTATTTTGACTGTTTGACATTCATATCTATATTCTTCATCGCCTTCCTAAATGTTTGAGATCGAAATCTTTATTCATACCTTTTTCTGAGTAATTATTCATCTGATCTCCACTTTCCATTATCTACCCACCACTTCACATACAAGTCTTTATTTTTAATCCTCTTCCTAACTATTTGATACTCAAATCTCTATTCTTCCCATTCTATATATCTATCACCCAAATCTCTGTTCTTGAATGTATTACCCACAACGTCCACCCACATCACTATTCTTCTTCATCTTGCTATTTAAAATTCATATACCTATTTTTCTTATTTTTATAACCATCTGGTTTCCACATCTTTATTGTTCATTAACTTTTTAACTGTTTGACATTCATATTTTTATTCTTCACTGTCTTGCTATGTATAAGACTCCCGAATATCTATTCATACCTTTTTTCTTAGTATTTATTTCTCAGTTCTCCATTTTACATTATCTCACCGACCGTTTAACATCCAGGTCTCTGTTCTTCGTCGCATTGCTAACTATCTGACACCCGAATCTCCAATCTTGTTCTTCTATGAAATTAACACCCAGAACTCTATTATTAGTTGTATTATCCACCACTTCTCACCCAGATCTCTACTCTTCTTCGTCTAGCTATTTGAAATTCATTAATCTACTCTTCATATTTTTATAACTATCTCGCTTCCATATTTTTATTGTTCACCTACCTTTTAACTGTTTGACGCCCACATCTCTCTTGTTTATCGCCTTGCTAATTATTTGACATCCGTATCTCCATTATTTACCTTTTTTTTCTAAATATTTATCCCTCACACTTCCATTTAGCAATATCTTACCGACCGCTTGACATCCAGATCTCTATTTTTCATCGTCTTGCTAACTATTTGACACGCAAATCTCTATTCTTGTCCTTCAATCTATTAGACTCCCAAATATATTTTCTTTATTCCTATTACCCACCACTTTCTACCCGGATATCCATTCTTCATCGTGTTACTATTTGAAATTCATATATATATTATTCATATTTTTATAACGATCTGGCTCCCACATCATTTTTCTTCACCCACGTTCTAACTGTTTAACATCCACATCTCTATTGTTTATCGTCTCGCTAACTATTTGACATCAAATATTTATTCTTCACCTATTTTCTAACTACTTTTCCCTCACATATCCATTTTGCATTATCTTACCGACTGCTTGACATCCACATCTTTATTTTTAATCGTCTTGCTAACTATTTCACGCCCAAATTCCTATTCTTCATTGTATTACCGACAACTTCTCACCGAGATCTATATTCTTCATCGTCTTACTATCTGAACTTCATATATCTATTTTTTCATTATTTTATATCTATCTAACATCCATATCGTTATTCTTAACCAACTTAACAACTGAGACTAAACAATCTTTTATTCTCAAGTTGGAAAGAAATGGTATAGTCAAGGCTTCTTATTATAAACAAAACATTATCATGTTTACCAAGAGTATAAAAATAACTCGAAAACAAAATATTCAGTGTACTGTTTTATATAAATCCCGACAAGTTGGTACGTTTCCATGTTTTGTATTGTTTATAAAAGAAACAGGTTTGTTTAAATAACGTTATTTTTCCAAGAAACAGGCCTCACTCAACCAAGTGCTGCTGTACAACATTTTTCTAAATCAGATTGATAAGTACAGTATGTTTCAAAGCGAAACAAAAGGATGGCTTTAAATTTATCAGTAATCAAGTGCATTCTAAATTACGATTTTGTAACCTTCTCAACGCAATACCTTTAACTCAGTCAATAATAAAACAATATTGATTTTTTTAAACAATAATGCCAGTACCTGAATGGCGTTGACCATATTTGGTTCTTAAAACATATGAAAATGTGTCCGAATGTTTGTCGTTATGAACATCAACGAACAATAGGTAATAACATTTCACATATCGGATTTCAACAAATCCGTTCGTTTTTGTATAAGATACAAAACAAAAATAGTGTACAAAATCGGTCTCCATGGTAACAAATATGATTTCTTTTTCGTGAACTCGCTGTTACCTTTGACATCGACCCTCTAAATATTAATCACTTCTAAGTTTGGTTATAGTCCAAGTGTATACTATCTTTCGTTCAAATCTACCCAACAGTTTTCGAGAAATATTGGTGATAAACACACACACATGGATGAAAACAAAACGGTAATAATAATGATGTTGAAACTGCTTAAAAAAATAGTTGTATGATGTTTAAGCTCCATGTAACAAGAGTTAAATTAAGTAGTTAATATAGTACCACTTAATTAAAGATGTCAAGTAGCTGAGGCTTAAAACTAAACCCATCATAGCAAGGTACAATAAATAAATAAAATAAGATTCGTATTATTCTCAAATACTTACCACAACCTATCAGGTAGTAAAGTCTGAACGGGGCATCCTTACTGAAAACAGAAACTGTGATCCTGGAATGTAGTTGGAGACATTTTATGAACATCCAATTTATACTCGTACATTTTGAGGAGTAATATAGTTTTACAAAACCAGTCCTGTAAATAAAATAACTCGAGACTCAAAATGATTACCAATTAGACATACTTTCAATAAAGATGAAAATATTTTAGTGAGACACTGGAACTCAAAACGCATTCTTCAGAACTGTGTTATTCTTTGTGTATCTTAAGGTATTTTAAAATAACACTAAGATAAATGTCGCCCAAAAAGTGAAAATATTAATTATTGCGATTATAACAGCCGAAGCTAATTGTTATTAATGATACATACAATATACAAATTACATTAATATTAACTTGAGATAAAAACAAGCTACCTACTTAGAGTGAATCTAAAAAAACAAATAAACCTTTTAATAAGTATAGATAATTTTATGTCTTTTTCTGACGTTCTTTTTTTATAAAAGTATCATTTTCGGCCTTAATCCCAATAACATCTCACGAGGCTTGACCAGCTTAGGAGATTTAGGTTAGTCCCAAATACTTATATTAAGCTGATAATGCGAAACAAAATCTATAACTAAAATTGGCTAAGAAATAAATATTTAAAAAGCAATATAATTAGATACATTAGCTAATATTATTAACTAGACTATCAGTACAGAGACAAAAGTGGACACGTTATTTATGGAACACAAAACGTAGTAGCTTTTGTCTCCAGGCGCTCTCCGTTTCACCAAACTTTTACTACACGTTTAAAATATATTAATAAAACCTCATATAATCCTAAACTCCAGGAACGTGCAGTTCCTAAAACTTCAAATACAATACATAACTTATATGACCAGAATTACCGTTACGTAATATTTGTATGTTTATGGCCATCATTGCCGTTTTGTAATATTTGAATTTACATGGCCCACATGACCATTAAGTAACACTTAAATGTTCTGTTAGGTGTCATATTTACTTAAAATAACACACCCTTGTGCACGTGTAGTGCAGTGGATGAAAACCACAAACTGATTCTACTTAGTTTGCGTTCGCTTATCACCGCAGAAGAATAAGGGTAAGGGTAGTAGTATTATCAAACAAATCTGTGGAACAAACTAAAGATTAGAAGCATAAGTTTACTGATAAAAGATGTGTCGTTAACCACAATTAAGATTTAGAGAGATAATGGAGATGTTACAACCCTCAACTCTCGTCAATTTGTTTTAACTTCAGAGACAATAGAGATCGTCTTTATAACGCTCTTTGTCATCAATTCGTTCTAACTTTAAAAGAGTCAATATAGATTACTTTATAATGGTCTTTGTCATCAATTTGTTCTAATTATAAACAAAAACCAATAAAAAAATTCCCACTTTGGTATCCTAATTCTAGACAATTATCAAAATAACTTTAATACATACAACAAACCTTTGTTTATCATACAGTAGACTTTTAAGTTCTGCCCTTGTAACCAGCACCCAACTTTCACGATTGCTAATTCTGAAGGTTTTATTATATCTTTGTTGATGAAATTTATAAATATAGCTTTAAGAAATGGAGTTTTAAAAACTGTTGTTTATTCATCAAACGGCAGCACATTTAATATATAACAAATGATTGTTTGTATTAGCACAATCCGAACACTTTTCTCCTGCCGTAAAAAGAATCTTTTTTTCTTAGTAAATGTTCCCTTTTTCTAAATCGTTCGGTACCATACTATCTAAAACAGCCCTGATTATGTGGGCCCCTCCCAAATAGAAAACAGGGTAATAATAATTTCACCAAATGTCCAATAAAATAAATTGCTAAATAAAGGTTCTGCGGCATCAGTTTTACCAGGTTGAACTTGTAAATTCCAGACATTACCCAAGTTTAAAATACAATTTAAAAGTAAAAATCAGGGTTGAGAAATTCAGAAACAAATAATACCAAACAATGAGTTTCACTCTTCAAAACTCAGGATCTAAAGAATTTACACATTTTGATTAAAAAGTAAATTAAATAATTTCGCGCAAAACTGATAAAGTCATAATTAATATTGTTCAAAACTCCTTGTTACTTTCATTACCACTATGTTTTATAGAGTTTTGAAACATATGTCAACAATTCTAGAAATAATTTTATAAATGAAGTAGGAAAATATTGTAGAATATAACACTATTAAATTTTATACAGATGGTTGTAATTCCAATGAATTTTTTTATAAAAATTACACGAAACCTGTATCATAAAATTATAAATATTTGGTGCAAAATTTTTTATAAAATAGCTCTATCGAGTCTTTATTAAATTTACGCCTTAAAAAAACCACTGGAGGTTTTATGAAACCTGAAGGAATTTCTTCTTTTTGTCTCCACTTACAAATAACTCTGTTTTTGAGTAGTCATCTGTTTTTAATAAAACAAATAGTTAAGTTCTTAGCATGTAGCTTAAGTTTATAGCTTTTAAATTCACCTGACTGTCATGAATTCTGGCTGGTGTCGAATCTATCATCATACAGTTAATCATTAAAAATGTAGTTTACTGTCTCCTATATATCAACATATACATTTGCCACTATTACATTCCATTAAAGATTTGGGTAGCTTGCTGATCACCATTGGAATTGGAACCCCAGCAACATGAATATTTATCATTTGAATCTACATGATTCACACTGCAACAAAAAAAAGTATAAGGCACTAGAAACCTATAATAATGGGTTTGTACACACGAAAAATCTAGTGTGGCTATCTATGCAACGACACACACACACGTTGAAAATACACTCCGTATCTCTGGTGATACCATCTTTGTATCATCAAACTCTAAAGGCGATGTGAAATGTTATGGATTGTGATCCCTTAAAAATAACAAATAATGCACAAGAAAATGACAATAAAATTCATGAACTGGTAAACATACTTGAACCAGATATTTGGAGTACTGATAAAGTTTTTGTCTTTAAATTCTTTTATCACGAAATTATCATTAATGATTTCTGTGACTATGTGAAAAATGTCCTTCGAAATCTCCATAATCATGAGATTTCAGGAACTGTACAAAAGGCTAAAAATATTATCAATAGCGGTATTCTTAGTTTCGCAGAAGCAAAAAAAGGGTTTTCAATAACGAATATTATATATTATGAAAGAAGCCGCCCTACAATTGAAAATGTGGCAAACCTGATGACAATTGATTTGATTGGCCTATCACTGGTTTCACAGAATCCCACTTTTCCAGTACAAATTTGGCTATGAAAATACACACAGCTGATGACAACGGGTTCAAGCGTGGAAGGAATAAAGATTTTAATGATAATCAAGTGGCAATTTGGAAATATTTAAAGCATGCTGAATAAATTATTTGAGTAAGATATTTTTGTTGTTATTTCTAATCTCACAAAATTGTGGTGTGTAACGCGACACATAATTGGTTGTTAAAATATTTGAATCCCATCACTGTTCTAAACATTACTGAATCTAACCAAACTGCGTCGCTTAACCAGTACGAAATAAGGATAAAAATAATTTAACCAAATAGACACTCATGAACTGACATTAAAAGGAGTAAAAGTTTGTGATGTACATTAATCTTCTTTGTAATTGCAACAAACGTAATTACCAATTTTAACATCCTGGAAAGAAATAAATTGACAGATTCATAAAAAAAAAAAAGTTTTTCGAAAGCTAGGCTTCATACACTCTTAAAGTTTGTAACATTTTTTAATATAGTTATACGCTGTTAATGTGAAAATATTTTCATTTTTGATTCTGCAATTCAACAAAATTAAAGTACCAGGAAACAACTGAAGCTACACTGTGTGTTGAAGTATGTTTACAAACTAATTGGTGTTTAAAACTGGCATATTAGTTTTGGATCCAAAAACATTTAATTTAAAATAAACAAATTCAAATGTTACTCTCTTTTGTTTTTAGGAACGTTAATGGCACATTTAACTTGAGTATTGATAGCTTCTAAAGTAGCTGTAATAATAAAGTATTGGTATGATAAATTTACATTTACGATATGTAAGACGTGAGTTTATTTATATTTTTATAAATTTTTCGTAACAAATTCCATAAAATGTTCATTAAATACTGTCAGTATCCATACGCTCAAGATTTGTTCCACAACTTTTCTAGTTGATTTGGTTTGTATCTAGAAACCAATCAACTAGAAAATAATGAGCATATTTCACATGAGATTTTCTTCACAAACTATGCATTTAACATTTTCCATATCCACACACAAACTGTTAAAACAATATACCATTTTATTGTTCCTAATTAAAATACATCTTCTAAACTACTTCTGAGACACGTTAATTCAGTATTGTTGACGGTCAATGGTTAAGTACTAGGAGGTTACAATTGAGAGTCTATAATATTTCGTGATTCGAACGTTTCCTAAACCTCAGAGATAAATGTCTACTTACTTTAGTGCAGTGGTTCTTAAACTTGTTAGAGGTACTGAACCCCGGAAGTTTCACTGAACCCTTCGTAATTGGAAAAATAAAATATACTTAACATAAGTAGATATTTTACTAATGCACAAAATGAGCCATGCATCAGTTACACATAATATTACTGTGTTCAAAGAACAAAACCAACAAAACATGGATTTCACATAAAAACAAAAACATAACTCAATGAATATTTACAGCAAATCAATGTGACTTTTGTTGTTGCCTATCAGAGACAAGTTCAGAAATGCGCGGCTTCACCTTGGAAAGTGCCACTCTAATATCATTTTCGCAACAAAGTATGTTCCTTTTCTTCGTTTGTATGTCTACCATCCTCGAAAAGGATTGATCGCAAAGATATGTTGTAACAAACGGTATGTTTATCTCAAGGGTTTTCTTAGCAATAAGAGGGTACGCTACGATTTGGTGACACCAAAACGTTGAAAGCGTTGTTGTTCTGAAAAGTTTCTGTTGAACCTAGCTATGCTGAAGTTCAATGATTTCGTCGAGGTATTCATCATTGACATCTGCTATCGCAACACTAAACGTGAACGGCTGTCTCACCCATGCTGCACATGACTTTCTGGTGAGGAAGTATCCGTCGAGAGACTTTGCGAGCTTATCTAAGTGCATGGCAATTGCTTGCTTCAGTTCCCCGAGTATAGAAATGTCTCCGATTTCAGACACATCTTCGGTCTTACCTACACAGTCGTCCAGCAGGGGAAAGTTTGCAAAGTTATCATTCTCTGTTCGTCGTTTCCATAACGGTAGCTTTTTTGAAAAGCCTTCAGGTGTTTTCTGCTTCGATTATGTTAACTCCACCACCCTGCATCTGTTGATTGAGATGACTAAAAGCATTGAAGATATCGTCCATGTACGCCAAAATGAGATTTTTCGAAGCAATCTGCGTGACAATGTTGGTGCTCTTGCAAAAACAGGGCTAAATTCACACGCATGGCAAAATCACGATTCAGCACCTTTCCCCGGGATAACGAACGATCGATAGAATGGTACAGAAGTACCTTGACTTCAGAGCCCATTTCATTACGTGGCACTTTGAAGATGCGGTGCTTCAGGGCACTATTTTGCACAAAGATCACACATTCCACAACAATTTTTAATACTTTTGACAGTTTTGAAGGCAAGGTTTTGTTGCCAACGCATGTCTGTGCAGAGCACAATGCATTACAACGATGTGTGGAGCATCGGTTGTCACCAGTGCAACAAAACTAAAGTTTCGTTCCAGCATGTTTGGAGATTCGTCCAAACAAACTGCAGAAACCATATCCTACGAAAGATCGTTGTTTCTGAAGAAGTCATCCACAAGTTTCTTCACGTCGACTGCCTTAGTTGTTGTTGTAAGAGGAGGCTTACAAAATAAAAAATATCTTATCTCGTCGTTCTTCACATAGCGCACGAATACAACGAGCTGGCTTAGATTGGAAACGTCAGTGGTCTGGTCGAGTTGAAGGCTGAATTTTGCTGGGCTTGAAATCAGATTTGCAACCACTTGAGCCAAGATGTCATCGCTCATGTCATCTATTCTGCTGCTGATGGTGTCATCTGAAAGAGAAATTTGGGATAACTTATTTTCAGCAGCTTTTCCCAGTATTATATTCGCCATCTCCAACAAAGCTGGTTTTAGGAGTGCTTCACCAATGGTATGTGGTTTTCCCTGCTTTGCGATCAAGTACGCAACTTCGTACGATGCTGTGAAAATCGGTTTGTCGATGAATACAAAGCCGAGAACAGGCAAAGTAGCCTTTTCATCGAACCTGGCTCTCTTTACCTTGAATTCAGCAAGCGTTGTATTCTTGTATTTCCCATCTCCATGCAGCTTTAGGGAGTGTTCTCTTAGTTTTTTTAGTCTAGGTGCTAGACTAAAATTGCTCAACTTGGCATTGCAAATCATGCATTGAGGACGCTGACTCCCATCATGTTCCGTTATACACTTGAATCCATATTGTACGTATTCGTCCGACCACCTTTTGTTTGTGCTCGACATAGTTAGTATGAAGGGATTGATAGATTAGGAGAAAATAATAAAATGACGCACGATTACTACAGTCACAAGTCGACTACTAAGCGCACGAAGTTCCCTGCAGCACAGACATTAACGCCAAGTGATGTGACGTGATCAGCCGCAGCCAATGATGGCCAAGTAGGCATGACGTTACGAAACATACGAGTGGAATGAACGGAATGGACACACACACAGTATGTGTGTTTTGACCTTCGCCGAACAACTGCGACTGACTCACCGGAGCCCCTGGGTTTCGCCACTGCTTTAGTGAATTAAACATATTTTCATTATGACTATATTGATAGTTTCAAATATGTTGGTACCGTCTTACGCTTGTTCTAAGCTAGAATAACACAATTAGTGCCATTCAATTTTATATATCACACAACTTTGTCCAATGTGTAATTGTCTTTCGGTTAGGTAAGTAAATTTTTGTACTTACAACACTTAAGTCAGGTATTATATCCTTTTAGAACAAAAAATACAGCTCTAAATAATGTGAACTTGCATTTTATGTCCTGTAAATTATGTTTAAAATACCTAATATACAAAATAATGTACTTAGTATCTAACCTCAATAAATACGAAAAACCACTAAACACAAAAACTGGGTAAAACTAGTAATAAACTTAAAAAATTGAATCAAGCCAGACAGAGATATAAAAGGACATGCCACTTCACCGAATACTGAACACTTCAGAAGGAAAATGATTCATTTATATCAGGTTATCCCATTAGTAATGTCCCAAAATTTATTACAGAATGGAATCACCATTTCTTTCTTTTTAGAAGGTTGTAATTACTACAATATACACTAAGACGTGTATACACCTGTCCAGACAATTGAAAGAAACCAAGCCATCTCCACTTTTCAGATCATCAATAAAATAAACTCTTATGAAGATGGATGTGTCTACAGCTTAAGTGATGCGCCACGTTCAGGTCGTCCTGTTGAGTTTATTTCCTGACTTTCTGCTGGTTCACTTGATGAAGATTGTGCTGTTACAGTTGGAGAACTAGCACAGAAGCTTAATTCAACCCATTCAACAGTTCACCGTCATCTGCAACAGCTTGGAAAGGTGTCAACTCTTGAAACGTAGGTTCCCCATGATTTGACAGAAGCCAACCTTTGAACAAGAGTGGACATTTGCACTTATCTTTCTTCTCGTGAACGTAACTCACCGTTTTTGGACATGTTAGTGACTGGAGATCAATGAAAAATGGATATTTTATAACAGTTTTTAAGTGCCGCAGATAATGGATCAGTACAGGTAAAGTGGCTAAAGCACATCCGAAAATGGACTTAGACCCTAGGAAAATCTTGTTAAGCATTTGGTGAGATATCGTTGGTGTGATCTACTTTGAGTTGGTGCCACTCAATGTAAGGATTACTTCAGACTTCTATTGTCAAAACGGTTAGTGCGCTTGAATGTTGCACTAAAAGATAAGAAGCCTGTTTTGGTCAATCGTAAAGGTGTTGTGTTACACCAGGATAATGCACGGCCCCATACAACAAGGATTACATCTGCAAAAATTGAAGAGATAGACTGGTTAAAACTTCCATCATTCTCCTTATTCTCCTGAATTAGCCCCATCTGATTATCATTTTTTCTGAAGTTTGCAGAACTATCTTGATGGAAAAGAACTTGGAAGACATGAACATCTCAAAACTACTCTCTCTACATTCTTTTCCTCCAAAATCCAACAATTTTATGGAAGTTGCATTCAGAAGCTTGTGAATCGTTGGCAGGGAGTAATTAATAATAATGGAACATACATTATTAATTAAATAACATTGAAAGTGTTTGAAATCCTTTCTCCTTTACTGAATCTCAAATCAGACATTATTTAAGGGATAACTGATATTGGGAACTCACTTACTTTTTGTATAGCTATCTCGGAATTTCATTAGAATCGTTATAGTTTTCAATCAGGCAACCTTAAAATATTTCTTTTATGAATAACTTACAATATTTTATGAATACAAAATCTGGGTCCCTATGTTTTGTCAGTTTCAATCCTTTTTGTTTTTCTTTTTAAGTTCAGTAGCCAGCTGTACTTTTCGGCTGAGCTATGATTTGGTTTTTCCTTGTATATGTTTGTTTACTACTTTGTAAGATAATATACGAGGGTTAGTTGGTTGTAAAATGTATTTTATAGATTCCAGACTTTAACATAGTATTATAATAAACATAATGGTCAAAGCTCATGTATACGATTTCGCTCTATAAGTTAAGAGAAAGTGTATCTTTCTTATAAAAGAGCGATTACTGTAGGTAAGACACTATGTGTATCTTTTCATGACATGTGGATCAGAAAATCTAGATGAGTTTTGTATTACTTTAAAACTAGTGTCCGTGCCATCCGTACATAGCGGAATCAACGATAATTATAATACTGTTTAGAAAATATTCCCAATATGCCCATAGTAAGGAACCAATGTATAGGAAAGAGGCCAGCAAACCCAAACGCAAACTAACGTAGCATGGGTTTAGTTTAGAGAGAGAGAAATCAGAAGAGTTCTCTCTCCAACTGGGGTATTCAGGAACGTTGTGGTTCCTCTTCGTCCCCTTTGTGAATTTTTATTAGGAATAAGTTGTTTTTTAATTAATTATTATTATTATTTTTAACTCTTTGGGTAGAAGATGTCTCTCTAAATGTTGTCTTGGGTTGAGGCAAAGGCAGCACCGGAAAGAAAGGCCGAGACCTGTCCCGAAAGGAAGAAGTCAAGCAAATGTTAACATGAATACAATTCATGAATAGAATTCAAATCAAATCAAACGGCGCGATTCAGGGTCTGGCAATAAAGTTGCCTGGGATCCATAAATCCAATGCCTATGTTTTTTGCTGTGGGGGGAACGGGAGTGCCCCGAGAAAACCCACTTTCACAAAACAGGCGCCGAAAGTTTTGCCTGTCGTGTGCCCGGTATCTGAAAAAAAAGGAATACATGTTAATGACATGGGTTTATTTATTTCTTTGTTGAGTAATTTGTGATTCTTGAAATATGTTGTAAGGTGAAATGTATTTTGTTGGTGCATTGAATAATTTGTGTAGTGATGCCGTTAGTTTGTTTCTATTTTCTGCTTTTAGATAATATATAAGTGATATTTCTGTTATTCTATCTCTTATTGTTGGTAAATTGCTAATTTGATGTATATAATTTGTTGGCGTGAATGATGGTAGGCTGAATGCAGATTTTAATATTCTGTTCTGTTGAACTTGGATTTTCTCGAGTGTGTTGTTTGACATATTGTATGTTACTTGACATCCGTACTCTATTAGTGGACGGATGTAAGCCTTGTATATTTGTATAATGGTGTTTGGTGAGCATTTCGATTGTTTACCGGTTATAGTCATTAGATGTGAAATTCTTTTTCTGATTGATGAGTGTATATTGTTTATATGTTTTTTCCATGTTAGTTTTGTGTCGAAAGTGATGCCAAGGAATGTGATGTTTTTGCTCATGTTAATGGTCGTGTTTCCGAGTGATAGTTTTATTTTTCTAGATTTTTCTTTGCTTCTTTAATTTCCTATAGAAGGTGATTGCTTGTGTTTTCGTTGGATTTAACACGACTCTCCACTTGTTGCTCCATGTTGATACGTTATTTAGTGATTCTTGTACGCGAGACATGGCCATCACTGGGTTTCTGGAGGTGCTCCAGATAGCGATGTCGTCTGCGTATTGTGAATTGTGTGTGCAAGTTAGATTTGAAAAAGGTATGTCACTGACGAAAATTATGTATAGAAGTGGAGAGAGGACTGGTCCTTGGGGCACTCCTGCAGTTATATTAAATGATTTGGATATAGTTTTATTGACTCTTACTTGTGCTGTTCTATTATTTAAGAAATTTGAAATCCATTTAACTATCGTGGATTTATTTGCAGGTGATTTAGTTTGTATTTGATGGCATTGTTCCATGCGCTGTCGAATGCTTTTTTGATATCTAGGAATATCCCGATGGTGACTTGATTCTTGTTGAAAGCTTTGTAGATTGATTCGGTGAGTCGTGTGACGTGATCTGTTGTTTGCCTATTTTTTGTGGAGGCATTTTGAGATTCTGGAAGGATGTTATTCTATTCGCAAAAATGGAGGAGACGGTTAGAGATAATTCTCTCCATCAGTTTGCCAAGGCAGCTTAACAGACTGATGGGGCGGAAATAATCTGGATTTGTTCTATTAGTTTGTTTCTTAGGGATCGTTGTTATGATGGCTTTTTTCCACTTGTCAGGGTAGTATCCGGTCGCTAGTGAAATGTTCAAGATATTTGTGAGGTGTTATAACAGGAGAGTGGAGCTTTTTTTCAGAATAATATTTGGTATTTGGTCATGTCCGGGGGAAGTGTTCTTCAAGTTTTTGATATTAATTTTTAGTTCGGTTATGGTTATTTTTCTATTGATTGAACTTGAGTATGCTTCTAGTGTCTCGCCAGGGAATCGTGGTGAGAATGAGGCTTGTTTTGTACTTATGAAGTTGTTGACATGGTGTTGGTGTTGTGTGTCAAAATCTACTGAGTTTAGGTCGCTAAATGAGAATTTGTAACAGTCAGCTAATAAGTCAGCTTTCTCTACGTCCGTTTTTGCGATTTTATTGTTGTGTGTGATATGTTGTAGCATGTGATTTGTGTTTTTGTCTGAAGCAATACTCTTGATTTTTTCCAGAATTCTTTTGGATTGTTCTTGGTTTTTTCTAAGTTTTTACAGAAGTTTTGCCAATTGTTTTCTCTTGCTTTTTTAATTTCTTGTTTAATTTTTGTATTTGTTCTATTTATTTCTGTTTTAATGTGTGGATCGCGTGTAACGTAGTGCGTTCGTCTTAATTGTCTGCGTTTGATTATTATTGCGTGAATTTCTGGTGTTAGAGTCCATTGAATAAGTGATTGCTTTTTCTTTGTTTTAGGAAATGTGTTTATTATGGCTTTCTTTATGGCTACTGTAATTTGATCAACATAATTGTCTAGTTCTGTTTTGTTGTTAGTATGTTCAATTGGATGGGATAGGTATGAGTCCAGAGAGGCATTAAAAGTAAGCCAGTCTGTTTTAGTGTAGGTGTATGCGGAGGGAGTCACGTACGCCACGGCAGGGAGGCGGGGGTGAATTATACATGACATGGGGAAGTGGTCACTGGTGATTTCATCATGTACTTTAAAGTTAGATATTCTGTTTACCATGTCCTTGGGTGCGATGATGAAATCGAGTACATCGTATGAGCCGTTGGCGGCTGAGAAGTGTGTAGGTGTATGGTCATTAATTAGGTGCATTTTATTACTATAGATAAAATTTTTTATCCACGATCCTCTGCGTCTGTCTCTGTTACCCCTTAATTCTGTATGCGGTGAATTAAAATCCCCAATAATAATTGGTTTGGGTTTACGATTAACACATTTTTGAAGGAGGTTAATGTCGATATCTTTGGTTGGTGAGCAATATATGGCTAGAATCGAAATGGTTAGCCGGTTGTTAAAGTGTATATTACAAAAAATGGTTTCATTAATGTTAGATTTAAAGGAATCTTCTATCGAGTTTAAATGCGATATTTTGTACTAAAGTAATCTATTATACCTCTGTTGTTTTCTGAGTAAGGTACGCTGTGCGTGATGAATCCGGGGATTGTGGTGTTTTGTTTCTCTGTGCAAAGTGTTTCTAAAACGATGATTATGTTGGCGTTTATGTGTTTGTTTATGTTGAATATTTCTATCCTTTTGTCTTTGAGATTTCCTTGGCAGTTGATGTGTAAGATTATAATGTGTTGTATCATTGTGTTGTTTTATTTCCCTTACATGAATTTTAAGTGAAAGATGGTGTGGTTTGAGGTGAGGAAGGTTAAAATAATAACTTGCAAGGCTACAAACAACCTAGGGTGACTCGTGCCTCGATTCGAATGAGGGGAGATCACTCAATTCTATTAGCATTGCAAGTAAGTTTGGGGTGAAATCTGTGGTGTTGAATGCTTGTGATGTTTTTGGGCGTGTTACGTCCGCGTAAGTACGTGTTAGTTGACGTTGAGAGTGTTTGATTTGCGAGTCTACCGGAGTTTGTAGTAAAGGTTGTTTGGTGATGTGGGTGCCGTGGGATTGATTGTTATTGTTCGTGGTTTTGAAAATAAATTTATTACGTATTTGAGTGTATTTGGGGCAGCCTTTGTAACTGGCTGCGTGAGGGCCCTGACAGTTTGCGCATCTCACTTGGTTACGCTTGTTAGGACACTGAGCAACCTCGTGAGGTCCGACACATCTCACACATCTGTCCTTGGCCATACAATTAGTTTTTCTGTGCCCGAACCTTTGACATTTGTAGCATTGAATAATGGGTTTTTGGTGTGTTTTTCCGGTTCGGTCGTGTGTCTCTTGAAAAATAAGAAGCAACCGTTTTTAATAATTTGTCTTGATCGTCTTTTTTGTTGACGGTTACCTTGATCAGTGGCGTTTTTTGTTTCGTTCTGAAGGAGATAATTAGGTTTGATGATACAATGTCGTAGCCTTGGGTTTTTAATTCATCTGTGATTTCATTGTCTTCGATGTCGAAATCGACACCTCTGATAATGACAGTTAATTTAGGGGTGTTGTTTTTAGGTGTAGTAATAGTGGCTTGGTCCACGAAGGAATCCTTGGGCCAGTGGGCCAAAATATGTGCAAACTCTTGTGGTTCAACTCAACTCTCTATTCTTGCCACTCTATATATCTATCACCCGAATCTCTATTCTTCAATGTATTACCAACCACTTCCACCCATATCTCTATTCTTCTTCGTCTTGCTATTTGAAATTCATACATCTATCCTTCATATTTTGTAAAAATCTTCCATCCAAATCTTTATTTTTCATCTGTGTTTCAACTGTTTGTCATCCATAACTCTATTCTTCATTACCTTGCTAATTGTTTGAGATCTAAATCTTTATTCATACATTTTTCTGAGCATTTATTCCTCAGATCTCCATTTTCCATTATCTTGCTAAACACATGATCTCCAGGTCTCTCTTTTTCATCCTCTTCCTAACTATTTCACACTCAAATCTTAATTTTTTACCATTCAATATATCTAACACCCAAATATCTATTCTTTGTTGTATTACCTACCAATTCCCAACCACAAATCTATTCTTCTTCGTCTTGCTATATGAAATTCATGTATCTATTCTTCATATTTTATAAACATTTGTCATCCAAATCTTATTTTTCACCTTTTTTTAACTGTTTGACATCCATACCTCTCTTTTTTAACACCTTCATAAGTATTTGAGTTCCAAATCTCTATTCAAACCTTTTTTCTAAGAATTTATTTCTCAGATCTCCATTTTGCATTATATTACCCACTGCTTGACTTTCATGTTCCTATTCTTCATCGTCTTGCTATCTATTTCACAACCGAATTTATATTCCGATCCTGTGTATCTAACACCCAAATTCTCAGTTTTGTTTTCTTCTGTATATCTAACACCCAAATCTCTATTCTTCGTTATATAACCAACCAGTTCCCACCCACATCTCCATTCTTCTTAGTCTTGCTATTTTATAATCAAATATGTATTCTTCATAATTTTATAAAAATCAGGCATTCAAATCTTTACTCTTCAACGACCTTTTAACTGTGTGACCTCCATATCTCTATTCTTCATCGTCTTGCTATGTATTTAATATCATAATCTCTATTCTTTCCTTCTATCTAAGCATTTATTCCTCATATCTCTATTTTGAATTATCTTACCGACCGAACGATATCCAGGTCTCTATTTCCAATCATCTACCAAACTATTTCACACCGAAATCTCTATTCTTCTCACTTTATATATATAACATCCAAATCTCTATTCTTCTCCTTCTATATATCTAACACCCAAATCTCTATTCTTCTTTCTATTACCAACCACTTCCCACCCACATCTCTATTCTTTCTTCGTCTTGCTATTTGAAATTCATATGCTCTTCATCATATTTTTACAAAGGCATGGCATCCAAATTTATATTTTCCATTTATTTTAACTGTTTGACATCCATATCTATATTCGTCATTGCCTTGCTAATCGTTTGAGATCCAAATCTTTATTCATACTCTTTTCTAAGTATTCATTCCTCATATTTCCATTTTGCATTATCTTACTCAATGCTTGACATCCAGGTCTCTATTCCTGAATGTTTTCCTAACTATTTGACATTCAAATATCTATTCTTGCCATTCTATATATCTCACACCCAAATATTTATTCTACTTCGTATTCATACATTTCTCTTTGTATTTATTCCTCAGATCTTCATTTTGCATTATCTTATTGAACGTTGACATTCAAGTCTCCATTCTTGAACTCTTTCTAACTATTTAACATTCAAATATCTATTCTTGCCATTCTATATATCTAACACTCAAATCTATATTCTTCGTTGTATTACTCACCACTTCCCACCCATACTTCTATTCTTCTTTGTTTTACTATTTGAAATTCATAGGCCTCTCCTTCACATTTTTATAAAAATCTGTCATCCAGATCTTTATTTTTCACGTAACTTTTAATTGTTTCACATCCATATCTCTATTCTTCATCGTCTACCTTAGTATTGGATATAGATATTTCTGTTCTTACCTTTTTTCCAAATACACTCTTCAAAAAAAGAAACGCAAAAGGCAAAATTTGAGACATATTGTTAACAAGTTTATTCCGGATAGTTCTATATGACATGTGTGAAACTTTTCACATTCACTGCTTAACATCCAAAGTCTACAAAGGCGAAGTCCACGCTCACAAGTTGAAGTTTAACGTCACTCAACAACAATAACGAGTATGCCCACCGTGAGCATCAATAACTGCCCTGCATCTCCTGCCCATGGAAGCGATGAGATGACGAATCACATCCTGTAAAATGGCTGTCCACTCAGCATTCAAAGATGCTGTAAGCTGAGGTTGAGTCTGCGGTTGAGATTGTCGCCGTTGCAGACGTCGGTCCAACTGGTCCGCAAGATGTTCGATGGGATTTATATCAGGTGATCTGGAGGGCCAGAGAAGAACGTTGATGTTGTGGTGTCTCAAGAAAACAGTGGTGAGTCGGGCTCTGTAAGAACGGGCGTTGTCATGTTGAAAAACGTCGTTGACGTTCACCATGATGGTTTGCACATGGGGACTAAGAATCTCGTCGACGGTTGCGTACGGTCTGATCGGAAATCCTACACAGATCTGGTATGGTTGAGGCAGTAGACATCGCAGTGGTGGTCTTATCCCGAAGATGCCGTAACCGGATGTAGCGATCTTGTGCGGGTGTGGTCACACGACGTCTGCCAGATCGTGGACGGTCATAAGTTGATCATGTTGTTGGTGACGATTCCATAGCCTTGCGATGGTGCTTAAATGGACATTCACAGCTCAGGCAACATCTCATCGAGATTCGCCTGCTTCCAAGCGACCAATGGCGTTGTTGCGTTGTGCTTTAGTCAGTTTTGGCATAACTGTATTGCGTGTCGGTGGCTTAACACTTAGCTATGGAAACCGAGAACCCGTCACTTTTATAGGGATTTATTGGACACGAATGCGTTTTGGCGAAAAATTCGTTGTTTTTCTCCGTTTTCAAAGTGCACAACTTTTATTGTCATTTTGGACTGACAATCAGTGCCTTAACACGTGTAACATCACATACTCTGAGCTTGTAACGTTATTACATATATTTCTCTTTAAAATAACAAAAATATCCCTTTCGCGTTTCTTTTTTTGAAGAGTATATTTATTCCTCAGATCTCCATTTTGCATTATATTTCCACTACTTGGTATCCAAGTCTCTATTTCACATCATCTTCCTAACTATTTCATACTCAAATCTCTATTTTGTCATTCTCTATATCTATCTTTCAAATCTCTATTCTTCAACATATTACCTATCACTTCCCCTCACATCTCTGTTCTTTTTCGCTTTGCTATTTGAAAATCATATATCTATTCTTCATAATTATACAAAAATCTGGCATCGAGATCTTTATTTTTCACCTTTATTTTGACTGTTTGACATTTATATCTATATTCTTCATCGCCTTCTTAAATGATTGAGATCGAAATCTTTATTCATACCTTTTTCTGAGTAATTATTCATCTGATCTCCACTTTCCATTATCTACCCACCATTTGACATCCAAGTCTTTATTTTTCATCCTCTTCCTAACTATTTGATACTCAAATCTCTATTCTTACCGTTCTATATATATATCACCCAAATCTCTGTTCTTCAATGTATTACCCACAACGTCCACCCACATCTCTATTCTTCTTCATCTTGCTATTTGAAATTCATATATCTATTTTTCATATTTTTAAAACCATCTGGCTCCCACATCATTTTTCTTCACCTACGTTATAACTATTTAACATCCACATCTCTATTCTTTATCGTCTTGCTAACTATTTGACATCCAAATATTTATTCTTCACGTATTTTCTATCTACTTATCCCTCACATCTCCATGTTGCATTATCTTACCGACTGCTTGACATCCACATCTCTATTTTTAATCGTCTTGCTAACTATTTCACACCCAAATTCCTATTCTTCATTGTATTACCGACCACTTCTCACCCAGATCTATATTCTTCATCGTCTTACTATCTGAACTTCATATATCTATTTTTCATAATTTTATATATATCTAACATCCATATCGTTATTCTTAACCATCTTAACAACTGAGACTAAACAATCTTTTATTCTCAAGTTGGAAAGAAATGGTATAGTCAAGGCTTCTTATGATAAACCAAACATTATCATGTTTACCAAGAGTATAAAAATAACTCACAAACCAAATATTCAGTGTACTGTTTTATATTAATCCCGACAAGTTGGTACGATTCCATGTTTTGTATTGTTTATAAATAAAACAGGTTTGTTTAAATGACGTTATTTGTCTGAGAAACAGGCCTCACTCAACCAAGTGCTGCTCTAAAACAATGTTTCTAAATCAGATTGATAATTACACGATGTTTTAAAGCGAACCAAAAGGATGGCTTTAAATTTATCAGTAGTCAGGTGCATTCTAAATTACGATTTTGTAACCTGCTCAACGCAATACCTTTAACTCAGTCAATAATAAAACAATATTGATTATTTAAACAATAATACCAGTACCTGAATGGCGTTGACCATATTTGGTTCTTAAAACATATGAAAATGTGTCTGAATGTTTGTCGTAATGAACATCAACGAACAATAGGTAAGAACATTCCACATATGATTACAAAGTTTCAACAAATACGTTCGTTTTTCTATAAGATATGAAACAAAAATATTGTACAAAATCGGTCTCCATGGTAACAAATATGATTTTTTTTTCGTGAACTCGCTGTTACCTTTGACATCGACCCTCTAAATATTAATCACTACTAAATTGGGTTATAGTCGAAGTGTATAGTATCTTTCGTTCAAATCTACCCAACTGTTTTCGAGAAATATTGGTGATAAACACACACACATGGATGAAAACAAAACGGTAATAATAATGATGTTGAAACTGCTTAAACAATAGTTGTATGATGTTTAAGCTCCATGTAACAAGAATTAAATTAAGTAGTTAATATAGTACCACTTAATTAAAGATGTGAAGTAGCTGAGGCTTAACACTAAACCCATCACAGCAAGGTACAAGAAATAAATAAAATAAGATTCGTATTATTCTCAAATACTTACCACAACCTATCAAGTACTAAATTCTGAACGGAGCATTCTTACTGAAAACAAAAACTGTGATCCTGGAATGTAGTTGGAGACATTTTATGAACATCCAATTTATACTCGTACATTTTGAGGAATAATATAGTTTTACAAAACCAGTCCTGTAAATAAAATAACTCGAGACTCAAAATGCTAACGAATTAGACATACTTTCAATAAAGATGAAAATATTTTAGTAAGACACTGGAAAGCAAAACGCATTCTTCAGAACTGTGTTGTTCATTGTGTATCTTAAAATATTTTAAAATAACACTAAGATAAATGTCGCCCAAAAAGTGAAAATATTAATTATTGCGATTATAACAGCCGAAGCTAATTGTTATTAATGATACATACAATATACAAATTACATTAATATTAACTTAAGATCAAAGCAAGCTACCTACTTAGAGTGAATCTAAAAAAAACAAATAAACCTTTTAATAAGTAGAGATAATTTTATGTCTTTTTCTGACGTACTTTTTTATAAAAAGTATCATTTTCGGGCTTTATCCGAATAACATCTCACGAGGCTAGACCATCTTAGGAGATTTAGGTTAGTCCCAAATACTTATATTAAGTTGATAATGCGAAACAAAATCTATAACTAAAATTTACTAATAAATAAGTATTTTAAAAGCAATATAATTAGATACATTAGCTAATATTATTAACGAGACTACTAGTACAGAGATAAAAGTGGACACGTTATTTATGGAACACGAAACGTACTAGCTGTTGTCTCCAGGCGCTATCCGTTCTACCAAACTTTTACTACACGTTTTAAATATATTAATAAAACCTTATATAATCCTAAACTCCAGGAACGTGCAGTTCCTAAACACTTCAAATACAGTACATAACTTATATGACCAGAATTACCGTTACGTAATATTTGTATGTTTATGGCCATCATTGCCGTTTTGTAATATTTGAACTTACATGGCCCAAATGACCATTAAGTAACACCTAATTTTTCTGTTAGGTGTCATATTTACTTAAAATAACACACCCTTATTCACGTGTAGTGCATTAGATCAAAAACCACCAACTGGTTCTTTTTAGTCCGCGTTCGCTTATCACCACAGAAGAATAAGGGTAAGGGTAGTAGTATTATCAAACAATTCTGTGGAACAAAGCAAAGATTAGAAGCATAAGTTTACTGATAGAATATGTGTCATTAACTACAATTAAGATTTAGAAAGATAATGGAGATAATGTTACAACCCTCAACTCTCGTCAATTTGTTTTAACTTCAGAGACAATAGAGATCGTCTTTATAACGCTCTTTGTCATCAATTCGTTCTATCTTTAAAAGAGTCAATATAGATTACTTTATAATGGTCTTTGTCATCAATTTGTTCTACTTTTAAACAAAAACCAATAAAAAATTCCCACTTTGGTATCCTAATTCCAGACAATTATCAAAATAACTGTAATGCATACAACAAACCTTTGTTTATCATACAGTAGAATTTTAAGTTCTGCCCTTGTAACAAGCACCCAACTTTCACGAATGCTAATTCTGAAGGTTTGATTATATCTTTGTCCATGTAATTTATCAATATAGCTTTAGGAAATGGAGTTTTAAAAACTGTTGTTTATTCAATAAACGGCAGCACATTTAATATATAACAAATAATTGTTTGTATTAGCACAATCCGAACACTTTTCTCCTGCCGTGAAAAGAATCTTTTTTCTTAGAAAATGTTCACTTTTTCTACATCGTTCAGTACCATACTATGTAAAACAGCCCCATGTTTGCTAACCCTAGTTATTAAGCCTCTCACACGTTGTTGAGTAACGTGAATGTTACCTACTTGTTGTCTGACTTTTGTTTCTCATTTCAAGAATTTAATTCAGATTTATATAACGATCTTATGTGAATATACATTTAAAATATTTATACAAAACTATACCTGCAAATTGTACTGGCCGAAGTACCTATGAAATGTAAGGTGAGAAACTTTCGACTACAAAATTTTGCTTTTCCTTCGCACAGTTCGGTTCCTACTTTAACATCTTATCTCCTTAGTTACTATACGCAAATATTCAATAACATTATGGTTCCATTTTATTGTTGTCTTTAATAGCTTGTATTAGTTAAAAGCGTAACACTACTCGTCAATCAATTGTTGTAAATATGTGACGTAACCGAAAGAGAACGTGTGTTTTCTTATAGCAAAGCTACACCAAACTGTCTGCTGGGTCCACAGAGGAGAATCGAACGCCTGATTTTAGCGTTGTAAATCCGTAAATTTACCGATGTATCAGCGGGGGACCGGAAGAAAAGGAAAATAAAGACAGAAATATAAAACAGATGAGTGAAGGATAGCAGTGGGAAAAGACAGATGTTCAAAGCTGGGCTATAAAACAGACAGTTTCTCCTTTAAAGCTAGTTAACAAATTGTACCTAGATTATAAATGAAGGATTGTTTCTCGCGATCACGTGTATAACGGTTTGCTGGTGTATATCTCAGAGCAACAAGTTTTAGATCTGAGAAGTTTTGTTTGTCGTCTGTGGATCTATTTTGTACATACGAGTTTAACCTATTATACACATATATATATATATTATATGAAATATAAAAATAGAATGAACCATAAAATGTTTTATGATTAGATTAAAGTACAGAAATAGACGCTACAAAGAAACAAACATTTAAAGTTCAAAGGATACACAATTTACTCCCAGTGATAAAAACAAATTGTGAGATTGTGTGCTACTCTAGAGTAGGTTTGTCAAAAGGGTTTTAGTTTACTATGTTTGATGTTCCATTTTTGTATAGAAAGTGTTCTGCTAAAAACCACTCAACAGAAATATACCATTATGTCACATGTTGATATGTAAATGATAGTGTTATTAATTCATAACAAGTTAGTGTAGAATATCCTGTTTGTTGTCAACATTATTCATACCTCTAATACTGTTATTTAAATAGTTAATGTTGAACTTTGACTTCATCCACTTTTTCAAACTCAGCGCGAGAAAAGGCGACCATAAACAGAACACAGAGATAAATTGATGGACAGACACCACTGTTCATGATATATATAAAATAAGTAGTGCATAATGTTCTCTGTCCAATCACATTCAAATATTGTCTGCAGCTACTTTCAAAGCCGGCCTTCATTGGTTGTTGTGCAGATCCAATCTGTAGTATCATACAAGAGTAAAATAAAAAGATTGTCGTTAGTAAACCACTAAGCAAATTGTACAAAAAACGAGACATGAGTAATTAGTACATGAAGAAATGAAAATTAGTTAGCAAACACAATCATAGGATTTGGGATTAAGTGTTTAAACACAATAGATAGATTGTTTTCTGGAGAAACTCGTCAGAATTATAGTTATAGTAAGTTGTTATAGTTCCAAATTAGTTTAACACCATATCATACGCATGGGATTTTTCCTAACAACATCCGAATTTATCTTTATTCATGGTTTGTCCGTACTTCACGAGTGTGTGTGTTTCTGGAGAGGTATGTGGGTAAACTTGTTATTTCGTTGCCCTTCGGTAAATGTAAAATAACCCGGGGCGGTCAGGAACTATCATTCATGTGTGAAGACGGTAAAGTCTGTTATATTCAAAAACCGAACGCCTGTATGCTGTGACTCTCAGAAGGCAAATTTCGATAGATAATTCCAAAGTTTCTCCATTTTAGTGAACGAAACCAAACTTTGAAAAATTCGTTAGCTTATCAGATTTGTCTAAAGAGACTATTGGTTTGTTTGAATTTGGCTATATGCTACACGAGGGCTATCTGCTATAGCCGTCGGTAATTTAGCAGTGAAAGAAAAAAGGAAAGGTGCCTAGTGATCACCACTCACCAACCACTGTTTTACAAGGAAATAATTGGATTGACAGCAACAGTATACCGTCCAGTCACGTGTCTAAAAGAGAAAGCATATTTGGTGGAGCAAACGTTGGATCAAGGATTCCGAACGAAACATCGACAGAACACACAACTTACTGAAAACGTTCAATGTGTACTCTACTTACCTTAGAATCGTTGTTAACAGCGTTTATTACATCAACGTACTAAACAAGTGGAACAAATAGAACGAAGGCAAATTGTTCGACGTGAAAATGTCCAAAATTTAAGACTGAATTGACTGACTAACAGCAAATGATCAAAACTGGGTTAAAAAATTTCCATGTCAGCTGACATAAGCAATTTACTAGATAAGCATGTTAGAAAGGGCTATGCATGCTTTATTTTTCGCTAAGTTGGATGGTTGGTAATATTATAAAATACCTCTGACGAAATACTCAAATATATTTATTTATTTCTCAAGTTAATTAATTATGTCTCAAATATGATTTTTTAGAAGTGGCATCATAATCAAATCCTTAAAGAATATTTCTAAGCCAAATCCGACAATTTCTATGTAATAGTACTGATATCATGACCAGAGTAACTTTCACATGGAATATTGTAAATATTGCACCAGTTTATAATATTTTAAAGGGTAATCATCACCAGTTCAGTAGATGTTACAATATTCATCAAACCAGTCCATAGCAACTTTCATGTGAAATTCTTTAATACTCTTGGAATGATAAATACAAGATTTATCACATGAACTGGTAACGTTTTTAGAGCTAAATTTGATTTTATCATCCACTATGTTCCTTATTACTTTTTAGTTGTTTCCAGATCTGATAATATTTTATACTTTATGTTTTAACTTTCACTCAGTTTCATACTTCTCTTCTTTAATATCAAATATCATTACATATAAAAATAGTTTTATTATATAGAACATTGCTTGAGACTATACTTAAGTTTGAAGTTTTGGACGGTACTGTTTCTGATAAGTAAGTTGTTTGGAATTAATAGATCGTCTTCTGTTTGTGTAAAGAAAAAATAATGAATTATAATGAAGTTCTGTTGAGAAGCTCCTTTTGTTTCAAATGTGGCTATTATACTGATGTCATTTATCTGACCAGATGTGATCACTGATACAGAGAATTTACAGATCTTAAACAAATGTCCAACCTCACTTAAACCAACCCAGTTTTACTGTCGTTTACCATAAACAGATTTTCCTTCCATTGCATGTCGCTCATTATACATACCAACAACTCATATATTACTTGACAACTTTTACATTATAGAAAATACAATAATGTCAGTCACTTTCATTGTAAACCCATTAAACATACCAATAACTCATGTATTACTTGACAACTTTTACATTATAGAAAATACGATTATGTCAGTTACTTTCATTATAAACCCATTAACCTTACCAGTCGCTCGTACATTACTTGGCAGTAAAAGATAGTTATATTTCTCAAATCTGAGGTCAATGACAGATCTAAACATTTCTTTAAAACGATGGGCTTTCACACAGCTTTTAATAAACAAGGAGAAAGTGAAAACATGAATTTAGATAATTCCTTTTCATTAGATAACGCTGGAGTTTGTTGATAATGGAATATTAGCTATTCCTTTGTGCAACCACATTTGCAAATAGATAACTGAAAATTAAGTGTTGGGATCCAAAAAATTCCAGCATTTCAGTAGACGTCAACTGTGAATTTTAAAAATCTCAACAGAAAAGACATAGTGTTTTTTGTTGTTTTTCTTTCGAAAGGTGTGACTGTTTGTTCCAGAACGATACATACAATTATAGAAACTTTTATACCAAATTATTCAAATAAGGAAATAGTCAATTACTGATTCTCAAAGTATATAAGAAAGTTTAAAGAAGAAACTTTATATTGAAAAACTCTAAATTACGAAACAGAAGGTTAACGTTTTAGGCATAGAGTAGAAGTGTGTAACGAAATGCAGAATTTTGATAGCAAATATAAAGTAAAACGTTACAAAATAGTAACTTTGATTGAAAAAGAGATATGAAGGTAACAAAACACTTAATACAGTCCAAATGTGACCAATCAAGGATGCAAACATGTAACAAAAAATCAACATTTGATTATTTAATAAGATGCAACCATACTATAACTAAAAATGTTACTTTCACTCATGCCCTCTCCCCAATCACCCCAGAAGATTTTGGTTTGTTTGGAATTTCGCGCAAAGCTACTCGAGGGTTTTCTGCGTTAGCCGTCTCTAATTTGGCAGTGTAAGAGTAGAGTGAAAGCAGGTAGTCATCACCACCTACCACCAACTCTTGGGCTACTCTTTTAACAACGAACAGTGGGATTGACCTTCACATTATAAAGCCCCCACGCTGAAATTGCGAGTCGAGTGCCTTATCTTCCTGGCTATACCGGCCCCTCCCAAATAAAAAACTGAATAATAATAATTTCACCAAATGTCCAATAAAATAAATTGCTAAATAAAGGTTCTGCGGCATCAGTTTTACCATGTTGAACTTGTAAATTCCAGACATTACCAAAGTTTTAAAATACAATTTAAAACTAAAAATCAGGGTTGAGAAATTCAGAAACAAATAATACCAAACAATGAGATTCACTCTTCAAAACTCAGGATCTAAAGAATTTACACGTTTTGATTAAAAACGTTTGAAAAAATAATTTCGCGCCAAAGTGATATAGTCAAGATAAATTTTCTTCAAAACTCCTTGATACTTTCATTACCAATATGTATTATAGAGTTTTGAAACACATCTCAAAAATTCTAGAAATAATTTTATAAATGAAGTAGGAAAATATTTTAGAATATAACACTATTACATTTTATACAGATGGTTGTAATTCCAATGAATTTTTTTTATAAAAAACTAAACGAAACCTATTTCATAAAATTATAAATATTTGGTGGAAAATTTTTTTCTAAAATAGCTCTATTGAGTCTTTATTAACTTTACGCCTTTAATAAACCACTGGAGGTTTTATAAAACCTGGAGGAATTTCTTCTCTTTGTCTCTACTCACAAATAACTCTCTTTTTTGAGTAATCATCCGTTTTTAATAAAACAAATAGTTAAGTTCTTAGCATGTAGCTTAAGTTTATAGCTTTTAAATTCATCTGACTGTCATGAATGCTGGTTGGTGTCGAATCAGTCATCATACTGTTAATCATTGGAAATGTAGTTTACTGTCTCCTATATATCACTATATATCAATATGTACATTTGCCACAATTACATTTCATTACAGATTTGGGTAGCTTGCAGATCACCATTGGAATTGGAACCCCAGCAACATGAATATTTATCATCTGAATCTACATGATTCGCATTGGAACAGAAGTAAGTATAAGGCACTAGAAACCTATAATCATGAATTTGTACACACAAAAAACCTAGTGTGGCTGTTTATGCAACAACACACACACACGATGAAAATACACTCGGTATCTCTGGTGATACCATCTATGTATCATAAAACTCAAATGGCGATGAGAAATACTACGAATTTTGCTCGCTTAAAATTAACAAACAATGCACAAGAAAATGACAATAAAATTCATGAACAGGTAAACATACTTCAACCAGGGTTTTGAAGTACTGATAAAGTTGTTGCCTTGGAAAGACGCTGATAAATTGTATGAATTCAGTCTCACAGAATCCCACTTTTCCAGTAAAAAATTTGGCTATGAAAATACACACAGCTGATGACAACGGGTTCAAGCGTGGAAGGAATAAAGATTTTAATGATAATCAAGTTGTAATTTGGAAATATTTAAAGCATGCTGAATAAATTATTTGAGTAAGATATTTTTGTTATTTTAATCACACAAAATTGTGGTGTGTAACGCGACATATAATTGGTTGTTAAAATATTTGAATCCCATCACTGTTCTAAACATTACTGAATCTAACCAAACTGCGTTGTTTAACCAGTACAAAATAATGATAAAATAATTTAACCAAATAGACACTCATGAACTGACATTAAAAGGAGTAAAAGTTTGAGATGTACATGAAGCTTCCTTTGTAATTGCAGATAAACGTAATTATCAATTTTAACATCCTGGAAAGGAATAAATCGACAGATTCATAAAATAAAAATGTTTTTCGAAAGCTAGACTGCATACCCTCTTAAAGTTCGTAAATTTTTTAATACAGTTATACGCTGTAAATGTGAGAATGTTTTCATTTTGATTCTGCGGTTCAACAAAACTAAACTACCATGAAACAACTGAAGCTACACCATATGTTTAAGAGTGTTTACAAACTACTTGATGTTTCAAACTGGGATATTAGTTTTGGATCTCAAAAAATTTAATTTAAAATAGACAAATTCAAGTGTTACTCTCTTTAGTTTTTAGGAACGTTAATGGCATATCTAACTTGAATATTGATAGCTTCTAAAGTAACTGTAATAATAAAGTATTGGTATGATAAATTTACATTTACGATATGTAAAACGTGAGTTTATTTATATTTTTATAAATTTTTCATAACGAATTCCATAAAATGTTCATTAAATGCTGTCAGTATCCATACGCTCATGATTTCTTCCACATCTGAATAGAGATACAAACCAATCAACTAGAAAATAATGAGCATATTTCACATGAGATTTTTTTCACAAACTATGCATTTAACATTTTCCATATCCACACACAAACTGTTAAAACAATATACCATTTTATTGTTCCTAATTAAATTACATCTTCTAAACTACTTTTGAGACACGTTAATTCAGTATTGTTGACGGTCAATGGTTAAGTACTAGGAGGTTACAATTGAAGGTCTATAATATTTCGTGATTCGAACGTTTCCTAAACCTCAGAGAAAATGTCTACTTACTTTTGTGTAGTGGTTCTTAACCTTGTTAGAGGTACTGAACCCTTCGTAATTGGAAAAATAAAATATACTTAACATAAGTAGATATTTTACTAATGCACAAAATGAGCCATGCATCAGTTACACATAATATCACTGTGTTCAAAGAACAAAACCAACAAAACATGGATTTTACATAAAACAAAAACATAACTCAATGAATATTTACAGCAAATCAATGTGACTTTTGCTGTTGCCTTTCAGAGACAAGTTCAGAAATGCGTGGCTTCATCTTGGCAAGTGCCACTCTTACATCATTTTCGAAACAAAGTATGTTCCTTTTCTACGATTTATGTCTACCATCTTCGAAAAGGATTGCTCGCAAAAATATGTTGTAACAAACGTTATGATTATCTCCAGGTACGATTATTATTTTCTTAGCAATAACAGGGTACGCTACGATTTGGTGACACCAGAACGTTGAAAGCGTTGTTGTTCTGAAAAGTTTCTGTTGAACCTCTTGGCTCTGCTAAAGTTCAATGATTTCGTCGAGGTATTCATCATTGACAACTGCTCTCGCAACACTAAACGCGAACGGCTGTCTCACCCTTGCTGGATATGACACTCTGGTGGGGAAGTATCCGTCGAGAGACTTTGCGAGCTCATAAAGGGCATGATAATTGCTTGCTTCAGTTTCACGAGTACAGAAATGTCTCCTATTTCAGACACATCTTCGATCTTACTTACACAGTCGTCCAGCTGGGGAAAGTTTGCAAAGTGATTATTCTCTGTTCGTTGTTTCCATAACGGTAGCTTTTTTGAAATGCCTTTCACAAGTGCACCAAAACCAGAGTTTTGTCCCAGCATGACATTGGTCATGTACGACAAAATGAGAATAAACTGAGATTTTTCGAAGCAATCTGCATGACAATGTTGGTGCTCTTGCAAAAACAGGGCTAATTTCACACGCATGGCAAAACACGATTCAGCACCTTTCCCCGGAAAACCACCGATCGTTAGAATGGTACAGAAGTATCTTGAATTCAGATCCCATTTCATTACATGGGTCTTTGAAGATGCGTTGCTTCAGGAAACTATTTTGCACAAAGTTCACACATTCCACAACAATTTTTAATACTTCTGACAGTTTTGAAGGCAAGGTTTTGTTGCCAACGCATGCCTGTGCAGAACACAGTGCATTACAATGATGTGTGGTGCATCGGCTTTCACCAGTGCACCAAAACAAGAGTTTTGTCCCAGCATGACTGGAGCTCCGTTCAAACAAACTGCAGAAACCATATCCTACGAATGATCGTTGTCACTGAAGAAGTCATCCACAAGTTCCTTCACGTCGACTGCCTTAGTTGTTGTTGTAAGAGGAGGCTTACAAAATAAAAATATCTTATCTCGTGATTCTTCACATAGCTCACGAATACAACGAGCTGGCTTAGATTGAAAACGTCAGTAGTCTGGTCGAGTTGAAGGCTGAATTTTGCTGGTCTTGAAATCAGATTTGCAACTACATGAGCCAGGACGTCATATATTCTGCTGCTGATGGTGTCATCTGAAAGAGAAATTTGGGATAACTTATTTTCAGCAGCTTTTCCCAGTATGATATTCGCCATCTTAAACGCAGCTGGTTTTACCAGTGATTCACCAATGGTGTGTGGTTTGCCCTGCTTTGCGATCAAATACGAAACTTCGTACGATGCTGTGAGGATCGGTTTGTCGATGGATACAAAGCCGAGAACAGGCAAAGTAGCCTTTTCATCGAACCTGGCTCTCTTTATTTGGAATTCAGCAAGCGTTGTATTCTTGTATTTTCCATCTCCATGCAACTTTAGAAAGTGTCCTCTTAGATTTGCCGGTGCTAGACTAGAATTGCTCAACTTGGCATTGCAAATCATGCATTGAGGACGCTGACCTCCATAATGTTCCGTTATACACGTGAATCCCATATTGTAAACGTATTCGTACGACCACCTTCTGTTTTTAAAAGATTAGGAAAAACATTAAAAAATGACGCACGATTACTACAGTCACAAGTCGACTACTAAGCGCTCGAAGTTCCCTGCAGCACAGACATTAAGGCCAAGTGATGTGACGTGATCAGCCGCAGCCAATGATGTTCAAGTGGGCATGACGTCACGAATCATACGAGTGGAATGAACAGAATGGACACACACACATTGTGTGTGTTTTGACCTTCGACGAACACCTGAGAGTGACTCACCAAACCCCTGGGTTTCGCTACTGCTTTAGTGAATTAAAGATATTTTAATTATGACTATATTGAAAGTTTCAAATATATTGGTAGCGTCTTAGGTTTGTTCTAAACTAGAATAACACAATTTGTCCAATGTGTAATTGTCCCTCGGTTAGGTAAGTAAATTTTTGGACTTACAACACTTAAGTCCCGTATTATATTTTTCTAGAACAAAAAATACAGCTCTAAATAATGTGAGCTTGCATTTTATGTCCTGTAAATTATGTTTAAAATACTTAACATACAAAATAATGTAATTAGTATTTAACCTTACAACTACGAAACATCACTAAACACAAAAGCCAGGTAGAACTAGTTAATAAACTTGTAAAATGGAACCGAACCAGACAGAGATATAAAAGGACATGCCACTTCACCGAATACTGAACACTTCAGAAGGAAAATAATTCATTTATATCAGGTTAACCCATTAGCAATGTCCCAAAATTTAATACAGAAGTGGATCACCATTTCTGTCTTTTTAGAATGTTGTAATGACTACAATATATACTAAGACGTATCCACTTTTTCAGATCATCAATAAAATAAACTCTTATGAAGATGGATGTGTCTACAGCTTAAGTAAAGCGCTATGTTCAGGTCGTCCTGTTGAGTTTATTTCCTGACTTTCTGCTGGTGCACTTGATGAACATTGAGTTGTTACAGTTGGAGAACTACAACAAAAGCTTAATTCAACCCATTCAATAGTTCACCGTCATTTGCAACAGCTTGGAAAGGTGTCAACTCATGAAACGTAGGTTCCCCATGATTTGACAGAAGCCAACATTAAAACAAGAATGGACATTTGTACTAATCTGTCTTCTCGTGAACGTAACTCACCGTTTTTTGGACAGGTTAGTGACTGGAGATGAATGAGAAATGGATATTTTGTAACAGTTTTTAAGTGCCGCAGATAATGGATCAGTGCAGGTAAACTGGCTAAAGCACAGCCCAAAATGGACTTAGACCCTAGGAAAGCCTTGTTAAGCATTTGGTGAAATATCGTTGGTGTGATCTACTTTGAGTTGGTGCCACTCAATGTAACGATTACTTCAGACTTCTATTGTCAAAACAGTTAGTGCGCTTGCATGTTGCACTAAAAGATAAGAAGCCTATTTTGGTCAATCGTAAAGGTGTTGTGTTACACCAAGATAATGCACGGCCCCATACAACAAGGATTACATCTGCAAAAATTTAAGAGATAAAGTGGTTAAAACTTCCATCATTCTCCTTATTCTCCAGAATTTGCTTCATCTGATTATCATCTCTTCTGAAGTTTGCAGAATTTTCTTGATGGAAAAGAGCTTGGAACATATGAACATCTCAAAACTACCATCTCTACATTGGTTTCCTCCAAACCCCAACAATTTTATGGAAGTTGCGTTCAGAAGCTTGTGAATCGTTGGCAGGGAGTAATTAATAATAATGGAACATACATTATTAATTAAATAACATTAAAAGCGTATGAAATCCTTTCTCCTTTACTGAATCTCAAATCAGACATTATTTAAGGGATGACTGATAATAGGAACTCACTTTGTGTATAGCTATCTCGGAATTTCATTAGAATCGTTATAGTTTTTAACCAGGCAACCTTAAAATATTTCTTTTATGAATAATTTACAATATTTTATGAATACAAAATCTGGGTTCCTGTGTTTTGTCAGTTTCAATCCTTTTTGTTTTTCTTTTTAAGTTCAGTACCCAGTTCTAATTGTCGACTGACCTATAATTTGGTTTTTCGTTGTATATGTTTGTTTACTATTTTTGTAAGATAATATACGAGGGTTAGTTGGTTGTAAAATGTATTTTATAGATTCCAGACTTTAACATAGTATTATAATAAACATAACGGTCAAAGCTCATGTATAGGATTTCGCTCTATGAGTTAATAGAAAGTGTATCTTTCTTATAAAAGAGCGATTACGGTAGGTAAGACACTATATGTACCTTTTTCATGACATGTGGATCAGAAAATCTAGATGAGTTTTGTATTACTTTAAAACTAGTGTCCGTGCCATCCGTACATAGCGCAATCAACTATAATTATAATACTGTTTAGAGAATATTCCCAATATGCACATAGTAAGGAACCTATGTATAGGGAAAGAGGCCAGCAATCATCTTTACCTCCCTTTATCATACAATGCATACGGTCTGTTCTATCTACGGCATATTTATGAGCATGCGCAATTTCAGAGCTGTCAAAATTCATCAAAGACGAGTTGTATAAATAACAGCACATGAGAAGAAAAAAATGTTTATAGTTTTAGTTATTTTATACGTATTTTAGATTGTCGAAACGATGGAGTATAAGATTTTATTAGCAATTTTGTTTTTATATTTTAACTTCACGTCACTGCATTTTTATCCTACAGAACGATCTACATCCACGGTATTCGTTACCGACGATAACCAAATGACTGGTGATTTAGAACGTCAGCGTCGCAAAACTAGCGAAGGCGCTAGCACGGTCTCTCCAACGGAAGGTGTAGAACGTATGCGTCAAGAGGCTGGCGAAGGCGCTAGCACTGTCTCTCCAACGGAAGGTGTAGAACGTCGGCGTCGGGAGGCTGGCGAAGGCGCTAGCACGGTCTCTCAACGGAAGGTGTAGAAACGTGGCGGCGTCGGGAAGGTGGCTGGCGGGAAGGCGCTAGCACGGTCTCTCCAACGGAAGGTGTAGAACGTCGGCGTCAACGGGGACGTCGGCGTCGGGGCTGGCGAAGGCGCTAGCACGGTCTCTCCAACGGAAGGTGTAGAACGTCGGCGTCGGGAGGCTGGCGAAGGCGCTACGTCGGCGTCGGGAGGCTGGCAGGCTCTCCAACGGAAGGTGTAGAACGTCGGCGTCGGGAGGCTGGCGAAGGCGCTAGCACGGTCTCCAACACGGCTCTCCAACGGAAGGTGTAGAACGTCGGCGTCACGGTCTCTCCAACGGAGGCTGGTCGAAGGCGCTAGCACGGTCTCTCAACGGAAGGTGTAGAACGTGGCGGCGCGCTGGCGAAGGCGCTAGCACGGTCTCTCCAACGGAAGGTGTAGAACGTCGGCGTCGGGAGGCTGGCGAAGGCGCTAGCACGGTCTCTCCAACGGAAGGTGTAGAACGTCGGCGTCGGGAGGCTGGCGAAGGCGCTAGCACGGTCTCTCCAACGGAAGGTGTAGAACGTCGGCGTCGGGAGGCTGGCGAAGCGCTAGCACGGTCTCTCCAACGGAAGGTGTAGAACGTCGGCGTCGGGAGGCTGGCGAAGGCGCTAGCACGGTCTCTCCAACGGAAGGTGTAGAACGTCGGCGTCGGGAGGCTGGCGCGAGGCGCTAGCACGGTCTCTCAACGGAAGGTGTAGAACGTCGGCGTCGGGAGGCTGGCGAAGGCGCTAGCACGGTCTCTCCAACGGAAGGTGTAGAACGTCGGCGTCGGGAGGCTGGCGAAGGCGCTAGCACGGTCTCTCCAACGGAAGGTGTAGAACGTCGGCGTCGGGAGGCTGGCGAAGGCGCTAGCACGGTCTCCAACGGAAGGTGTAGAACGTCGGCGTCGGGAGGCTGGCGAAGGCGCTAGCACGCGCTAGCACGGTCTCTCCAACGGAAGGTGTAGAACGTCGGCGTCGGGAGGCTGGCGAAGGCGCTAGCACGGGCTCTCTCAACGGAAGGTGTAGAACGTCGGCGTCGGGAGGCTGGCGAAGGCGCTAGCACGGTCTCCAACGGAAGGTGTAGAACGTCGGCGTCGGGAGGCTGGCGAAGGCGCTAGCACGGTCTCTCCAACGGAAGGTGTAGAACGGCACGGTCGGCGTCGTCGGGGAGCGCTGGTCTCTCAACGGAAGGTGTAGAACGTCGGCGTCGGGAGGCTAGCACGGTCTCTTCAACGGAAGGTTATTAACTAGAACTATGAACTCTTTTTAATAAAATATTGTGGTGTCATTCGCTCATTTGTAACTTTTGTATCATGTGTATCAATTAAAATTATACAATTCTTTATCGTTCTTTAAGAACTGGTGTTTCGGAAGTTTTCCTTGGTTAATGAAATTTCATTCAACAGCACCACGTAAAAGTTTCATTGTAATAAAGGAAAAATGCATTTACAGTTACTGTAATTCAGTGTTGATACCCGTAATGTACTTACATAACCAAATGTGTATCGGTCTGTATTTCTATCCCTTCTCAAACAACATATTACAAACTTCGCTTTAAAATTCGAAAAACTTTCCTTCACACACTTTAATACAATTATTACAGCGTTTTTCTAAGCATTTTATTCCTCAGATCTCCATTTTGGTGTTATCAAATTCACAACCTAATGTCTATTTTTCTTCGTCTTGCTCTTTGAATTGTACATGTCATAATTTTACAAAAACATCGCATCCAAATCATATTTTTTAACTGTTAGACACCCATACTAGAACCAGATATTTGGACTACTGATAAAGTTCTTGCCTTGGAAAGACGCTGAAGACAAATTGTAACAATTCAGTAAATTCTTTCATCACGAAATTATCATTAATGATTTCTGTGACTATGTGAAAAATGTTTTTTCGAAATCACCATAATCATGAGATTTCAAGAACTGTACAAAAGGCTAAAAATATTATCAATAGTGGTATTCTTAGTTCCGCAGAAGCAGAAAAAGGGTTTTCAATAATGAATATTGTATATTCAGATGAAAGAAGTCGCCTTACAGTTGAAAATGTGGCAAACCTGATGACAATTGATTTGATTGGACTCCCACTGGTTTCACAGAATCCCACTTTTCCAGTTCAAATTTGGCTATGAAAATACACACAGTTGATGACAACGGGTTCAAGCGTGGAAGGAATAAAGATTTTAATGATAATCAAGTGGCAATTTGGAAATAGTTAAAGCATGCTGAATAAATTATTTGAGTAAGATATTTTTGTTGTTATTTTTAATCACAAAAAATTGTGCTATGTAACGCGACACATAATTGGTTGTTGAAATATTTGAATCCCATCACGATTCTAAACATTAGTGAACCTAACCAAACTGCGTCGTTTAACCAATACAAAATAATGATTAAAAAAAAATTTAACCAAACAGACACTCATGAACTGACATTAAAAGGAGTAAAAGTTTGAGATGTACATGAAGCTTCCTTTGTAATTAAAGATAAACGTAATTATCAATTTTAACATCCTGAAAAGAAATAAATTGACAGATTCATAAAATAAAGTTTTTTCGAAAGCTAGGCTGCATTTCCTCTTAAGGTTCGTAAATTTTTTTAATACAGTTATACGCTGTAAATGTGAAAATGTTGTCATTTTTGATTATGCGGTTCAACAAAACTAAAGTACCATGAAACAAATGAAGCTACACCGAATGTTGAAGAGCGTCTAAAAACTACTTGATGTTTCAAACTGGGATATTACTTTTGGATCCCAAAAAATTTAATTTAAAATAAACAAATACAGAAGTTACTCCCTCTCTTTTTTTTTTTTTTAGGAACGTTAATGCATATCTAACTTGGGTATCGGTAGTTTCTAAAGTAGCTGTAATAATGAAGTATTGGTATGATAAATTTACATTTACGATATGTAAGACGTGAGTTTATTTATATTTTTTATAAATTTTTCATAACGAATTCCATAAAATGATTATTAAATGCTGTCAGTATCCATACTCTCATGATTTCTTCCACAACTTTTCGAGTTGATTTGGTTTCTATCTCTATTCAGTTGTTTCTTCCTGCACGTTTTAAGATGACATTGGTATAATAGCCTTTACACAAACCCTTACATGAAATATGCTCATTATTTGACATGAGATTTTCTTCACAAACTATGCATTTAACATTTTCCATATCCACACAGAAACTGTTAAAACAATATACCATTTTATTGTTCCTAATTAAATTACATCTTCTAAACTACATCTGAGACACGTAAATTCAGTATTGTTGACGGTCAATGGTTAAGTACTAGAAGGTTACAATTGAGGGTCTATAATATTTTGTGATTCGAACGTTTCCTAAACCTCAGAGATAAATGTCTACTTACTTTAGAGCAGTGGTTCTTAACCTTGTTAGAGGTACTGAACCCCGGAAGTTTCACTGAACCCTTCGTAATTGGAAAAATAAAATATGATTTTTTTCAAATTCAAAACACAAGTAGATATTTTAGTAATGCACAAAATGAGCCATGCATCAGTTGCACATAATATCACTGTGTTCAAAGAACAAAACCAACAAAACATGAATTTCACACAAAGACATAACTCAATGAATATTTACTGCAAATCAATGTGACTTTTGCTGTTGCCTTTCAGAGACAAGTTCAGAAATGCGTGGCTTCATCTTGGCAAGTGCCACTCTTACATCATTTTCGTAACAAACTTTGTTCCTTTTCTTCGTTTTACGTCTACCATCCTCGAAAGGAGTGCTCGCAAAGATATGTTGTAACAAACGGTATGATTACCTCCAGGTACGATTATTATTTTCTTAGCAATAAGAGGGTACGCTACGATTTGGTGACACCAGAACGTTGAAATAGTTGTTGTTCTGAAAAGTTTCTGTTGAACCTTGCTCAGCTGAAGTTCAATGATTTCGTCGAGTTATTCATCATTGACATCTGCTATCGCAACACTAAACGTGAACGGCTGTCTCACCCATGCTGGATATGACTCTCTGATGGGGAAGTATCCGTCGAGAGACTTTGCGAGCTCATCTAAGGGCATGATAATTGCTTGCTTCAGTTTCCCGAGTGCAGAAATGTCTCCGATTTCAGACACATTTTCGATCTTACTTACACAGTCGTCCAGCTGGGGAAAGTTTGCAAAGTTATCATTCTCTGTTCGTCGTTTCCATAACGGTAGCTTTTATGAAAAGCCTTCAGGTGTTCTTCCGCTTCGATTATGTTGACTCCACCGCCCTGCATCTGTTGACTGAGATGACTGAAAGCATTGAAGATATCGGCCATGTACGACAAAATGAGAATAAACTCAGATTTCTCGAAGCAATCTGCATGACAATGTTCGTGCTCTCGCTAAAACAAGGCTTATTTCACACGCTTGGCAAAATCACGATTCAGTACCTTTCCTCGGGAAAACCACCGATCGTTAGAATGGTACAGAAGTACCTTGAATTCAGAGCCCATTTCATTACATGGATCTTTGAAGATGCGGTGCTTCAGGGCACTATTTTTCACAAAGTTCACACATTCCACAACAATTTGTAATACTTCTGCCAGTTTTGAAGGCAAGGTTTTGTTGCCAACGCATGCCTGTGCAGAACACAGTGCATTACAATGATGTGTGGTGCATCGGCTTTCACCAGTGCACCAAAACCAGAGTTTCGTCCCAGCATGACTGGAGCTCCGTCCAAACAAACTGCAGAAACAATATTCTACGAAAGATCGTTGTCACTGAAGAAGTCATCCAGAAGTTTCTTCACGTCGACTGCCTTAGTTGTTGTTGTAAGAGGAGGCTTACAAAATAAAAAATATCTTATCTCGTCTTCTTCACATAGTGCACGAATACAACGAGCTGCCTTAGAATGGAAACGTCAGCGGTCTGGTCGAGTTGAAAGATGAATTTTGCTGGGCTTGAAATCAGATTTGCAACTACTTGAGCCAAGATGTCATCGCTCATGTCATCTATTCTGCTGCTGATGGTGTCATCTGAAAAAGAAATTTGGGATAACTTATTTTCAGCAGCTTTTCCCAGTATTATATTCGCCATCTCCAACAAAGCTGGTTTTAGGAGTGCTTCACCAATGGTATGTGGTTTGCCCTACTTTGCGATCAAGTTCGCAACTTCGTACGATGCTGTGAGGATCGGTTTGTCGATGGATACAAAACCGAGTACAGGCAAAGTAGCCTTTTTATCGAACATGGCTCTCTTTACGTTGAATTCAGCAAGCGTTGTATTCTTGTATTTCCCATCTTCATGCAGCTTTAGGGAGGGTTCTCTTAGTTTTTTTAGTCTAGGTGCAAGACTAAAATTGCTCAACTTGGCATTGCAAATCATGCATTGAGGACGCTGACTCCCATCATGTTCCGTTATACACGTGAATCCATATTGTACGTATTCGTTCGACCACCTTCTCTTTTTGCTCGACATAGTTAGTATGAACGGATTGAAAGATAAGGATAAAAATCACAAATCACGCACGATTACTACAGTCACAAGTCGACTACTAAGCCCACGAAGTTTCCTGTAGCACAAATATTAAGGCCAAGTGATGTGACGTGATCAGCCGCAGCCAATGATGGCCACGTGGGCATGAACGAAATGGACACACATACAGTGTGTGTGTTTTGACCTTCGCCGAACACCTGACACTGACTCACCGAACCCCTGGGTTTCGCCACTCCTAATGAATTACAGATATTTTCATTATGACTATATTGATAGTTTCAAATATGTTGGTAGCGTCTAACGCTTGTTCTAAACTAGAATAACACAATTTGTGCCATTCAATTTTATATATCACACAATTTGTCCAATGTGTAAATGTCCCTCGGTTAGGTTAGTAAATTTTTGGACTTACAACACTTAAGTCCGGTATTATATTTTTCTATAACAAAAAATACAGCTCTAAATCAAATGAGCTTGCATTTTATGTCCTGTAAATTATTTTTAAAATACCTAACATACAAAATAATGTACTTAGTATCTAACCTAAACAAATACGAAAAATCACTAAACACAAAAGCTAGGTAGAACTAGCTAATAAACTTGAAAAATGGAATCAAACCAGATAGAGATATAAAAGGACATGACACTTCACCGAATACTGAACACTTCAGAAGGAAAATAATTCATTTATATCAGGTTATCCTATTAGTAATGTCCCAAACTTTAATACAGAAGGGAATCACCATTTCTTTCTTTTTAGAAGGTTGTAATGACTACAATGTATACTAAGACGTGTATACACTTGTCCAGACAAATGCAAGAAACTAAACCAGCTCCACTTTTTCAGATCATCAATAAAATAAACTCTTATCAAGATGGATGTGTCTACAGCTTAAGTGAAGCGCTACGTTCAGGTCGTCCTGTTGAGTTTATTTCCTGACTTTCTGCTGGTGCACTTGATGAAGATTGTGCTGTTACAGTTGGAGAACTAGCACAAAAGCTTATTCAACCCATTCAACTGTTCACCGTCATCTGCAACAGCTTCGAAATGTGTGAACTCTTAAAACGTATGTTCCCCATGATTTGACAGAAGCCAACCTTAGAACAAGAGTGGACATTTGTACTTATCTGTCTTTTCGTGTACGTAATTCACCGTTTATGGACATGTTAGTGACTGGAGATGAAAAATGGATATTTTATTACAGTTTTTTAAGTGCCGCAGATAATGGATCAGTGCAGGTAAACTGGCTAAAGCACAGCCCGAAATGGACTTAGACCCTACGAAAGTCTTGTTAAGCATTTGGTGAGATATCGTTGGTGTGATCTACTTTGAGTTGGTGCCACTTAATGTAAGGATTACTTCAGACTTCTATTGTGAAATCAGTTAGTGCGCTTGAATGTTACACTAAAAGATAAGAAGCCTGTTTTGGTCAATCGTAAAGGTGTTGTGTTACACCAGGATAATGCACGGCCCCATACAACAAGGATTACATCTGCAAAAATTTAAGAGATAAAGTGGTTAGAACTTCCATCATTCTCCTTATTCTCCAGAATTTGCTTCATCTGATTATCATCTCTTCTGAAGTTTGCAGAATTTTCTTGATGGAAAAGAGCTTGGAACACATGAACATCTCAAAACTACCCTATCTACATTCTTTTCCTCCATACCCCAACAATTTTATGGAAGTTGCGTTCAGAAGCTAGTGAATCGTTGTCAGGGAGTAATTAATAATAATGGAACATACAATATTAATTAAATAACATTAAAAGCGTTTGAAATCTTTTCTCCTTTACTGAATCTCAAATCAGACATTATTTAAGGGATGACTGATATTAGGAACTCACCTACTTTGTGTATAGCTATCTCGGAATTTCATTAGAATCATTATAGTTTTTAATCAGGCAACCTTAAAATATTTCTTTTATGAATAATTTACAATATTTTATGAATACAAAATCTGGGTTCCTATGTTTTGTCAGTTTCAATTATTTTATCTTTTTAAGTTCAGTAGCTAGCTCTACTTGTCGACTGAGCTATGATTTGGTTTTTCCTTGTATATGTTTGTTTACTATTTTTGTAAGACAATATACGAGGGTTAGTTGGTTGTAAAATGTATTTTATAGATTCCAGACTTTAACATAGTATTATAATAAACATAATGGTCAAAGCTCATGTATACGATTTCGCTCTATAAGTTAATAGAAAGTGTATCTTTCTTATAAAAGAGCGATTACGGTAAATAAGACACTATATGTACCTTTTTATGACACGTGGATCAGAAAATCTAGATGAGTTTTGTACAACTTTAAAACTAGTGTCCGTGCCGTCAGTACATAGCGCAATCAACGATAATTATAATACTGTTTAGATTATATTCCCAATATGCACATAGTAAGGAACCTATGTATAGGGAAAGAGGCCAGCAATCAACATTATCTCCCTTTATCATACAATGCATACGGACTGTTCTCTCTACGGCATATTTATGAGCATGCGCAAGTTCAGAGCTGTCAAAATTCATCAAAGACGAGTTGTATAAATACCAGTAGATGAGAAGAAGGAGATGTTTATAGTTTTAGTTATTCTATACCTATTTTAGAGTGTTGAAACGATGGAGTGTAAGATTGTATTAGCAATTTTGTTTTTATATTTTAACTTCACATCGTTGCATTTTTACCCTACAGACCCATCTATATCTACGGTATTCGTTACCGACGATAATCAAATGAGTGGTGATTTAGAACGTCGGCGTCGGGAGGCTGGCGAAGGCGCTACCAAGATCTCTCCAGCGGAAGGTGTAGAACGTCGGCGTCGGGAGGCTGGCGAAGGCGCTATAATGGTCTCTCCAACGGAAGGTGTAGAACGTCGGCGTCGGAAGGCTGGCGAAGGCGATAGCACGGTCTCTCCAACGGAAGGTGTAGAACGTCGGCGTCGGGAGGCTGGCGAAAACGCTAGCACGGTCTCTCCAACGGAAGGTGTAGAACGTCGGCGTCGGGAGGCTGGCGAAGGCGCTAGCACGGTCTCTCCAACGGAAGGTGTAGAACGTCGGCGTCGGGAGGCTGGCGAAGGCGCTTGCACGGTCTCTCCAACGGAAGGTGTAGAACGTCGGCGCCGGGAGGCTGGCGAAGGCGATAGCACGGTCTCTCCAACGGAAGGTCATTAACTAGAACTATGAACTCTTTTTAGTGAAATATTGTGGTGTCATTCGCTCATTTGTAACATTTGTATTATCTGTATAAATTAAAATTGTACAATTCTTTAAAGTTGTTTAAGAACTGGTGTTTCGGAAGTTTTTCCTTGGTTAATGAAACTTCATTCAACAGCACCACATAAAGGCTTCCGTTGTAATAAAGAAAAGATGCATCTACAGTTACTGTAATCCAGTTTCGATACCCGTAATGTACATACATAACCAAATGTGTATCGGTCTGTATTTCTATTCCTTCTCAAACAACCTATTACAAACTTCGCTTTAAAACCGGAATACTTTCCTTCACACACTCTGATACAATTATTACAGAGTTTTTCCAAGCATTTTATTCCTCAGATATTCATTTTTGTGTTATCTAAATCACAACCTAATGTCTATTCTTCGTCGTCTTGCTCTTTGAATTGTACATGTCATAATTTTACAAAAACATCGCATCCAAATCATATTTTTTAACTGTTAGACACCCATGTCTTTATTCTTCTTCGTCTTGCTATGTATCTGGTATCATAATCTCTATTCTTACATTTTTTTTTTCTCAGCATTTATTCCTCATTCCGTTTTGAATTATCGAACCGAACGTTGATATCAGTCTTCATTCGTGAACATTCAAATATTTATTCTTGCCATTTTGTACATCCAACATTCACCACTTCGCATCTATTCTTCGTCGTTTTACTATTTGAAATTCATCAACCTGTCCTTCACAGTTTTATTATAATCTGGCATCCGGTTTTTATTTTTCACATAACTTTTAATTGTTTCACATCCATAATACTATTCTTTTTCGTCCTCATAAGTATTGTATGTAGAAATCTGTTCTTCCCTTTTTTCTCAATATTTATTCCTCAGATCTCCAGTTTGTATTATCTTACTGACTGCATGATATCAAGGTCTATATTTTTCATCCTTTTCCTAATTATTTGACAGTGAAATCTCAATTCTTGTCATTCTATATATCTAACACCCAATTATCTATTCTTTGTTGTATTACCCACCAATTCCCACCCACAACTCTATTCTTCTTCGTCTTGCTGTGCACTTAACATCATAATCTCTATTCTTACATTTTTTTCAAAGCACTTATTCCTCAGATCTGCATTTTGCATTCCCTTCCCACCACTTGACATGCAAGTCTCTCTATTTCATCCTCTTCCTAACCATTTGATACTCAACTCTCTATTCTTGCCATTCTATATATCTATCACCCGAATTTCTATTCTTCAATGTATTACTAACCACTTCCACCCATATCTCTATTCTTCTTCGTCTTGCTATTTGAAATTTATATATCTATCCTTCATATTTTGTAAAAATCTTCCATCCAATTCTTTATTTTTCATCTATGTTTTAACTGTTTGTCATCCATATCTCTATTCTTCATTGCTTTGCTAATTGTTTGAGATCCAAATCTTTATTCATACATTTTTCTGAGCATTTATTCCTCAGATCTTTATTTTGCATTATCTTGCCAACCACATATCCAGGTCTCTATTTTTCATCCTCTTCCTAACAATTTCAAACTCAAATCTCGATTTTTACCATTCAGTGTATCTAACACCCAAATATCTATTCTTTGTTGTATTTCCCACCAATTCCTACCCACATCTCTATTCTTCTTCGTCTTGCTATTTGAAATTCGTATATCTATTCTTCATATTTTATAAAAATCTGTCATGCAAATCTTATTTTCACCTTTATTTTAACTGTTTGACATCCATATCTCTCTTTTCAACACTTTCATAAGTATTTGAGTTCCAAATCTCTATTCAAACCTTTTTTCTAAGAATTTATTTCTTATATCTCCATTTTGCATTAAATTACTCACTGCTTGACCTTCGTCCCTATTCTTCATCGTCTTGCTATCTATTTAACAACCAAATATATATTTTTCTCCTTCTGTATATCTGACACGGAAATCTCTATTCTTCGTTATATAACCAACAAGTTCCCACCCACATCTCCATTCTTCTTCGTCTTGCTATTTTATAATCATATATCTATTCTTCATAATTTTATAAAAATCTAGCATTCAGATTTTTACTCTTCAACGGCATTTTAACTGTGTGACCTCTATATCTCTATTCTTCATCTCTTGCTATGTATTTAACATCATAATCTCTATTCTTTCCTTCTCTCTAAGCATTTATTCCTCATATCTCCATTTTGCATTATCTTATCGACCGCACGATATCCAGGTCTCTTTTTCTTATCCTCTACCTAACTAATTCACACCCAAATCTCTATTCTTCTCATTTTACATATCTAACACCCAAACCTCTATTCTTCTTTCTATTACCAACCACTTCCCACCCACATCTCTATTTTTTTTTCGTCTTGCTATTTCAAATTCATATGCTCTTCATCATATTTTACAAAGGCATGGCATCCAAATCTTTATTTTCCATTTCTTTTGGGTCTGGCATGGCCCTAGCGAGTTAAGGCGTGCGCTTCGTAATCTGAGGGTCGCGGGTTCGCGCCTCAGTCGCGCCAAACATGCTCGCCCTTTCAGCCGTAAGGGCGTTATAATGTGACGGTCAATCTTACTATTCGTTGGTGAAAGAGTAGCCCAAGAGTTGGCGGTGGGTGGTGATAACTAGCTGCCTTCCCTCTGGTCTTACACTGCTAAATTAGTGACGGCTAGCACAGATAGCCCTCGAGTAGCTTTGTGCGAAATTCCAAAACAAACAAACCATTTCTTTTAACTGTTTGACATCCATATCTATATTCGTCATTGCCTGGCTAATTGTTTGAGATCCAAATCTTTATTGATACTCTTTACTAAGAATTCATTCCTGAGATTTCCATTTTGCATTATCTTACTCAATGCTTGACATCCAGGTCTCTATTCTTGAATGTTTTCCTAACTATTTAACATTCAAATATCTATTTTGCCATTCTATATATCTCACACCTAATACTTATTCTTCGTTGTGTTTATACATTTTTCTTTGTATTTATTCCTCAGATCTTCATTCTGCATTATCTTATTGAACGTTGACATCCAAGTCTCCATTCTTGAACTCTTTCTAACTATTTCACATTCAAATATCTATTCTTGCCATTCTATATATCTAACACCCAAATCTCTATTCTTCGTTGTATTATTCACCACTTCCCATCCATACTTCTATTCTTCTTCGTTTTACTATTTGAAATTCATAGACCTCTCATTCACGTTTTTTATAAAATCTGGCATCCAGATCTTTATTTTTGAAATAACTTTTAATTGTTTCACATCCGTATCTTTATTCTTCGTCGTCTTGCTTAGTATTGGATGTAGAAATATCTATTCTTACCTTTTTTTAAATATTTATTTCTCAGATCTCCATTTTGCATTATGTTTCCACTACTTGGCATCCAAGTATCTATTTTACATCCTCTTCCTAACTATTTGATACTCAAATCTCTATTCTTCCCATTCTATATATCTATCACCCAAATCTCTATTCTTCAATGTATTACCCACAACATCCACCCACATCTCTATTCTTCTTCATCTTGCTATTTAAAATTCATATATCTATTTTTCATATTTTTATAACCATCTTGCTTCCACATCTTTATTGTTCATCTACTTTTTAACTCTTTGACATCCATATCTTTATTCTTCATTGCTTTTGCTAATTATAAGACATCCGAATATCTATTCATACTCTGTTCTTCATCGTCTTGCTAACTATTTGACACCCAAATCTCTATTTTTGTCCTTCTTTCTATTTAACACCCAAATTTCTATTTTTTGTATTAAAGACCACTTGCTACCCAGTACTGTATTTTTCATCGTCTTGCTATTTGAGCTTCATATATCTATTCTTCATATTTTTGTAGCTATCTGACTTTTATATCGTTATTCTTCACCTACGTTTCAACTATTTGACATGTAAATCTCTATTCTTCGTCGCATTTCTTACTATTTGACACCCGAATATCCAATCTTGTCCTTCTATCAAAGTAACCCCCAAAACACTACTATTAGTTGTATTATCCACCACTTCCCACCCAGATCTCTTCTCTTCTTCGTCTAGCTACTTGAAATTCATCAATCGACTCTTCATATTTTTATAACTATCTCGCTTCCATATTTTTTATTGTTCACCTACCATTTAACTGTTTCACGCCCACATCTCTCTTGTTTATCGTCTTGCAAATTATTTGACATCCGAATCTCCATTATTTACCTTTTTTTTCTAAATATTTAACCCTCGCACCTTCATTTAGCAATATCTTACCGACCGCTTGACATCCAGGTCTCTATTTTTCATCGTCTTGCTGACTATTTGACACTCATATCTCTATTCTTGTCCTTCTATCTATTAGACTCCCAAATCTATATTCTTTCTTCTATCACCCACCACTTTCCAATCGGATCTCCATTCTTCATCTTGTTACTATTTGAAATTCGTATATATATTATTCATATTTTTTTATAACTATCTGGCTCCAACATCATTTTTCTTCACTACTTTTTTAACTGTTTAACATCCACATCTCTATTGTTTATCGTCTCGCTAACTATTTGACATCAAATATTTATTCTTCACCTATTTTCTAACTACTTATCCTCACATCTCCATTTTGCATTATCTTACCGACTGCTTGACATCCACATCTCTATTTTTAATCGTCTTGCTGACTATTTCACACCCAAATTCCTATTCGTCATTATATTACCGACCACTTCTCACCCATATCTATATTCTTCATCGACTTGCAATCTGAACTTCATATATCTATTTTTTCATAATTTTGTATCTATCTAACATCCATATCGTTATTTTAACCAACTTAACAATTGAGACTAAACAATCTTTTTTCTCAAGTTGGAAAGAAATGGTATAGTCAAGGCTTCTTATTATAAACAAAACATTATCATGTTTACCAAGAGTATAAAAAATAACTCGCAAACCAAATATTCAGTGTACTGTTTTATATTAATCCCATAAAGTTGGTACGTTTCCATGTTTTGTATTGTTTATAAAAGAAACAGGTTTGTTTAAATAACGTTATTTTTCCAAGAAACAGGCCTCACTCAACCAAGTGCTGCTCTACAACAATGTTTCTAAATCAGATTGATAAGTATAGGATGTTTTAAAGCGAAACAAAAGGATGGCGTTAAATTTATCAGTTATCAAGTGCATTCTAAATTACGATTTTGTAACCTGCTCAACGCAATACCTTTAACTCAGTCAATAATAAAACAATAATACCAGTACCTAAATGTCATTGACCATATTTGGTCCTTAAAACATATGAAAATGTGTCTGAATGTTTATCGTTATGAACATCAACGAACAATAGGTAATAACATTCCACATATGATTATAAAAGTTTTAACAAATCCGTTCGTTTTTGTATAAGATATAAAAACGAAATAGTGTACAAAATCGGTCTTCATGGTAACAAATATGATTTTTTTTTCGTGAACTCGCTGTTACCTTTGACATCGACTCTCCAAATATTAATCACTTCTATGTTGGGTTATAGTCCAATTGTATACTAACTTTCGTTTAAATCTACCCAACTGTTTTCGAGAAATATTGGTGATAAACACACACATACATGGATGAAAACAAAACGGTAATAATAATGATGTTGAAACTGCTTAAACAATAGTTCTATGATGTTTAAGCTTCATGTAAGAAGAGTTAAATTAAGTAGTTAATATAGTACCAGTTAATTAAAGATGTCAAGTAGCTAAGGCTTAAAACTAAACCCATCATAGCAAGGTACAACAAAAAAATAAAATAAGATTCGTATTATTCTCAAATACTTACCACAACCTATCAAGTAGTAAAGTCTGAACGGGAATCCTTACTGAAAACAGAAACTGTGATCCTGGAATGTAGTAGGATACATTTTATGAACTTCCAATTCCAATATTATTGATGAATAATATAGTTTTACATAACCAATCCTGTAAATAAAATAACTCGAGACTCAAAATGCTAACGAATTAGACATACTTTCAATGAAAATGAAAATATTTTAGTAAGACAATGGAAATGAAAACGCATTCTTCAGAACTGTGTTGTTCTTTGTGTATCTTAAGGTATTCTAAAATAACACTTTGAAGGCTTAGATAAATGTGTCTTTTCAGAAAATTTCGCCCAAAAAGTGAAAATATTAATTATTGCGATTATAACAGCCGAAGGTAACAGTTATTAATGATACATGTAATATACAAATTACATTAATATTAACTTAAGATCAAAGCAAGCTACCTACTTAGAATGAATCTAAAAAAAACAAATAAACCTTTTTATAAGTATAGACAATTTTATGTCTTTGTCTAACGTTCTTTTTTATAAAAAGTATCATTTTCGGCCTTAATTTCAATAATATCTCACGAGATTAGACCAGCTTAGGAGATTCAGGTTAGTCCCAAATACTTATATTAAGTTAATAAAGCGAAACAAAATCTATAGCTAAAATTTACTAATAAATAAGTATTTTAAAAGCAATATAATTAGATACATTAGCAATATTATTAACTAGACCATCAGTACAGAGACAAAAGTGGACACGTAATCAAAGGATCACGAAACGTACTAGCTGTTGCCTCGAGGCTCTCTCCGTTTCACCAAACTTTACTACACGTTTAAAATATATTAATAAAACCTCATATAATACTAAACTCCAGGAAGGTGCAGTTCTAAAACTTCAAATACAGTACATAACTTATATGACCAGAATTACCGTTACGTAATATTTGTATGTTTATGGCCATCATTGCCGTTTTGTAATATTTGAATTTACATGGCCCACATGACCATTAAGTAACACTTAAATGTTCTGTTAGGTGTCATATTTACTTAAAATAACACACCCTTGTGCACGTGTAGTGCAGTAGATCAAAAACCACAAACTGATTCTACTTAGTCTGCGTTCGCTTATCACCGCAGAAGAATAAGGGTAAGGGTAGTAGTATTATCAAACAAATCTGTGGAACAAAGTAAAGATTAGAAGCATAAGTTTACTGATTAAAGATGTGTCGTTAACTACAATTAAGATTTAGAGAGATAATGGAGATGTTACAACCCTCAACTCTCGTCAAATTGTTTTAACTTCAGAGACAATAAAGATGGTCTTTATAACGCTCTTTGTCATCAATTTGTTCTAACTTTAAAAGAGTCAATATAGATTACATTATAATGGTCTTTGTCATCAATTTGTTCTAATTTTAAACAAAAACCAATAAAAAATTCCGACTTTGGTATCCCAAATCCATACAATTATAAAATAACTATAATACATACAACAAACCTTTGTTTATCATACAGTAGAATTTTAAGTTCTGTCCTTGTAACAAGCACCCAATTTTCACGATTGCTAATTCTGAAGGTTTGATTATATCTTTGTTGATGTAATTTATAAATATAACTTTAAGAACTGTCAGCAGATATACTTGTAATGTATCCTGAGAAGTTGCGAACTGTCTCCCATATACACAAGTCCTATGGATTCAGTGCTCTCGGGATCTTCAGAGTAAGTATGCTTTTGTTAATGTTTTACTGACACTCTTAATATTTTGGGGAAGAGATGATTAAATACAGAAATACCTAAGAATGGGTTTGAAGGATTCCTTAAAAAAAACATGGTTATTTTACTGTACAAATAAGTGAAAACTGCTACTAGCAGTGCCATGTATGGAAGCGTAATTAACCACGAGAACGTTTTCCCCCAGTTTTAGCTAACCTATATAAAGGAGAAAGAAAGACATTTCACCCTGAACTGCCCTTGAGGCAGACCTTAATTTTTCCTTGGGACATTTAACTGTGTGACCAGGAATTGGGAATGCATTGCTTGTGCTTTCTAGACTCTACTGGACAGGTGATACCTGAAAGGAACTTGACCGATGTTCACTGGTGTCCTAAACACACGCTTCCAAACCTATAGTCGTAATACTTGTTTGTTTATTTTGTGATTATTAATTTGTTTTGCTACTGAATAGTATTACATGCAAATAAAACTAGCTTTGTATGTAACATTTCTATCGCATAAATGATGACAACATGTTCGATTCAATGCTCATGATCCTTTATTGAATCATTAACTGTCAGTGGAAATACTCATAATGTATGGTGAGAGTTTGCGAAATTTTATAGAGATACACAAGTCCCATGGACAGGGCGTAGATCCTGGGGGATGGGATATACATCCTCCCCTTTATTATATGGTGTATATAATGATCCCCCCTATAGTTTTCTCTGTTGAATTGTTTTATTGCATCATAGGCCTACAAATTGTGTGTTTGTTCTTGTGATTCTCGTGTTCTTACCAATCGAATTACACAATTAGGCCTGGATGTAGGCTTTTTTTAGTAGTCGAAATGTACATCTTTAATATAGGCGTACTTCTAAACTTTTCGATCCAAGTGATAGTTCGCTAGTATCAGTCACTAAGTCTAAGTATACATGCAAGGCTTGCAAGTACTATCACAGAATCTACCTACGTCTTGTACGTAGTGTAAGATAAAGTAAATTTTTATCACAACAGATTGAACAGAGCATGAAATTCGAAAATATTACTCTCAAGCGTATTCTCCTGTGATCTAAATCTCTAAATCTGGCATGCCATGTGTAGCTTGTAGCGGTTTTCCTACGCCATTTGTTCTTATGCATGTCTAGCCGGTTTTATTGTCGAACGCCTTACCCTCCTTAGCTGCTGAAGGCGCTGACCATAGAGTATGTTTAGTGTACAGTTAACGACAGGTTCCGGCCGCTCGGATCCAGACGCGCCTTACATCAACACATTCCGCTCGCTCTCTTTTGTCTAAGCCTCGATTTTACAACAGCCCTCAATAATCCATTAAATTTCAGATTATCACCGCCCTCTAATATAGTGCTGGTGCTTTATGGTAAAAGAACAATATATTCTTTTATCATAGATAGTAAAAATATTGTATTTTCTTGTATAATTAGAACACAAAATGAACGATTTCAACGGCCTGAAGCCTCTACTCGAATTGTATTGTTAGTTTTTGTTTAGGGGTTTTTATTTAATTGACGTGCTTATAGACATTATATCACAACGTGCTTGTCTTTTGATGAGCATTAACAGGAATATAACATATTTCTGATTAATTAAGAATTTTTCGTGAATCTTGTAATTACTTGTATTGTAATTAGCACACATTATTGTCCCAGCGATACCCAGGCGGTCTGTCGGCTCTGTAGTCACTGTAAGGTTCGGGCGTTCGACTTAAATACATTGTACAGTTCAGTCCTACTTCCATTCTATTCTATCTTCGTTTGTTGTACGTTAGAGTTTTCAATAAACGCTGTATTTTAGCCTGTTGAGTCATCTGGGAAACAGATTCCAATTATGACAAGCAAGCGTCTGAAAGGTTACGATATTAGATAGTTCTACAAGTCAGTTACTGGTACTACAAGCGACAGTGCAGATGAAGATAATCCAACAACCTCAAGCAAAGGAATAGAAACTTGCCTTACAGAGGAAATACCATGTTCATCAGAGGACGAGTCTGAAAATGCATGTGCAATTATTGCACATCATGAACCACCAGATAGTTGTGAAACAAGTTTGTGCAGTAATGACAAATCTGACACTCCACAGATACAGTGTGAAAAGCCATATCATCCAGACGCACTACTAACACCACGACAGAAAGCAAAATTTCAAAATATCAACTTCCAGGGCAAGTGGTTTAATGAGTTCCCATTACTGCACTTAGACAATCAGACTCAAAACGTTATATGCTTTCATTGTGCCAAGGCGGAAAATAGAGGCCTTTTACAAGGAAATTGAGAGGCCAGTCGAGTATACCTTCATATCCACCGGTTTTGCAACTGGATGAAGGCAAAACAGAAATTCAACGAACACCAATACTCCCCTCAGCACAGATTCGTTATATCTCCAGAAGCTTCACTTTATGTAACTCCAGTGACTGTCCAGCTACATGATGGAAAAAGAAGCAGCAGGAAGAATGCAAAAAAAGTCTAGTCAAAATATTCAGAAATTTACGTTTCTTTCTGCGTCAAGGTTTAGCATTACGTGAACATACTAACACGGAGAGGAACTTCCTGCAGTTAATGAAGCTCCTGGAAGAGGAAATCCTGAGCTGTCGGCCTACTTGTCAAAGAAAACCACATTCACATCAGCCCAGGCTCAGAATGAAATAATGGAGATGTTCAGACATCAAATACTGAGGAACCTAGCACACAAAGTGCAGCAAAGTAAAATATTTGCATTAATGGTGGATGGCACTCAAGATGTCACAGGTGTCGAACAGGAAGCAATATGTGTACGATACGGAGATGAGAACCTCGACGTCCATGAGATATTTCTAGGTTTGTACAGTGTTTACAATACAACTTGTAAAACAATATCCTCGACTATACTTGATGTACAGAGTAAACTCAATTTACCACTGTCAGGATTAAGAGCACAAACTTATTATGGAGCCACTAACATGAGTTGTGCACATTGTGGATGCCAGGCAAAAATAAAAGAGAAACAACCTTCAGCTTTTTTTTTCACTGCGGAGTACACAAGGCTAGTTTAACAATGTAGCATGCAGTTGAAGCTTGTGAATGTGTTCGAGATTCTATCCAGTGGGTACATGAACTTCGTGTCTTGCTTCAGAGGTCAGGGAAATACAAGACAATCTTTGAACATATTGTATGGTCAGACAGCCACAATGGTCCAGTTAAATACATCCGCTCACTGTGTCCAACACGCTGGTTGTGCCGTCTGTCTGCAATTGCATGTGCTAATAATCACTACAGTGACATTGTTGATTCTTTGTCTGAATTAGCAAATGGCAAATCAGATGAAGCAGTGAAAGCTCAAGGTCTGCTGGACAGATTTGACAAAGAAACATTTGACAAAGATCTAAACATTTCTTTAAAACGATGGACTTTTACGCAGCTTTTAATAAACCAGGAGAAACTGGAAACATGAATTTTATAATTCCTTTTCATTGGATAACGCTCGAGTTTGTTGATTGTGGAATATTCACCATTCCTTTGTGCAACAACATTTGCAAACAGGTAACTGAAAATTAAGTGTTGCGGTCCAAAAAATCCCAGCAGTTGAGTAGACTTCAACTGTGAATTTTAAAAATCTCAACAGAAAAAGACATAGTGTTTTTTGTTGTTTTTTCTTTCGAAAGATGTGACTGTTTGTTCTAGAACGATACATACAATTATAGAAACTTTTATTCTAAACTATTCAAAAAAGGGAAATAGTCAACTACTGATTCTCAATTACTGATTCTCAAAATATATAAGAAAGTTTAAAGAAGAAACTTTACATTGAGAAAACTCCAAATTACTAAACAGAAGGCTAACGTTTTAAGTATAGAGTAGAAGTGTGTAACGAAATGCAGAATTTTGATAGCAAATATAAAGTAAAACGTTATAAAATAGTAACGTTGATTGAAAAAGATATATGAAGGTAACAAAACACTTAATACAGTCCAAATGGGACCAATCAAGGATGCAAACATGTTACAAAAAGTCAAAATTTGATTATTTAATAAGATGCAATCATACTATAACTAAAAATGTTACTTTCACAAATGCCCTCTCCCCAATCACCTCAGAAGATTTTGGTTTGTTTGGAATTTCGCGCAAAGCTACTCGAGGGTTTTCTGCGTTAGCCATCTCTAATTTGGCAGTGTAAGAGTAGAGGGAAAGCAAGTAGTCATCACCACCCACCACCAACTCTTGGGCTACTCTTTTACCAAAGAACAGTGGAATTCATTTTCACATTATAACCCCCCACGGCTGAAATGGCGAGTCGAATGCCTTATCTTCCTGTCTATGCGGGCCCCTCCCAAATAGAAAACAAAATAATAATAATTTCACCAAATGTCCAATAAAATAAATTGCTACATAAAGGTTCTGCGGCATCAGTTTTACCAAGTTGACCTTATAAATTCCAGTCATTACCCACGTTTTAAACTACAATTTAAAAGTAAAAATCAGAGTTGAGAAATTGAACACAAATAATACCAAACAACGAGTTTCACTCTTCAAAACTCAGGATCTAAAGAATTTACACGTTTTGATTTAAAAAGTTTGAAAAAATAATTTCGCGCAAAAGTGATATAGTCAAGATTAATATTGTTCAAAACTCCTTGATAATATGTATTATAGAGTTTTGAAACAAATCTCGAAAACTCTAGAAATAATTTTATAAATGAAGTAGGAAAATATTGTAGAATATAACACTATTACATTTTATACAGATGGTTGTAATTCCAATGAATTTTTTTATAAAAACTACACGAAACCTGTTTCATGAAATTATAAATATTTGGTGCAAAAAGGTTTTCTAAAATAGCTCTATCGAGTTTTTATTAAATTTACGCCTTTAATAAACCACTGGAGGTTTTATGAAATTTGGTGGAATTTCTTCTCTTTGTCTCCAATCACCAATAACTCTCTTTTTGAGTAGTCATCTGTTTTTAATAAAACAAATAGTTAATTTCTTAGCATGTAGCTTAAGTTTATAGCTTTTAAATTCACCTGACTGTCATGAATTCTGGCTGGTGTCGAATCTACCATCATACAGTTAAACATTAAAAATGTAGTTTACTGTCTCCTATATATCAACATGTACATTTGCCACTATTACATTTCATTAAAGATTTGGGTAGCTTGCAGATCACCATTGGAATTGGAACCCCAGCAACATGAATATTTGTCATCTGAATCTACATGATTCGCATTGGAACAGAAGTAAGTATAAGGCACTAGAAACCTATAATCATGAATTTGTACACACAAAAAACCTAGTGTGGCTGTTTATGCAACAACACACACACACGATGAAAATACACTCAGTATCTCTGGTGATACCATCTATGTATCATAAAACTCAAATGGCGATGAAATACTACGAATTTTGCTCGCTTAAAATTAACAAACAATGCACAAGAAAATGACAATAAAATTCATGAACAGGTAAACATACTTCAACCAGGGTTTTGAAGTACTGATAAAGTTGTTGCCTTGGAAAGACGCTGATAAATTGTATGAATTCAGTTTCACAGAATCCCACTTTTCCAGTAAAATTTGGCTATGAAAATACACAGAGCTGATGACAACGGGTTCAAGCGTGGAAGGAATAAAATTTTAATGATAATCAAGTTGTAATTTGGAAATATTTAAAGCATGCTGAATAAATTATTTGAGTAAGATATTTTGTTATTTTAATCACACAAAATTGTGGTGTGTAACGCGACATATAATTGGTTGTTAAAATATTTGAATCCCATCACTGTTCTAAACATTACTGAATCTAACCAAACGGCGTCGTTTAACCAGTACAAAATAATGATAAAAATAATTTAACCAAATAGACACTCATGAACTGACATTAAAAGGGTAAAAGTTTGAGATCTACATGAAGCTTCCTTTGTAATTGCAGATAAGCGTAATTATCAATTTTAACATCCTGGAATGAATAAATCGACAGATTCATAAAATAAAATGTTTTCGAAAGCTAGACTGCATACCCTCTTAAAGTTCGTAAATTTTTTAATACAGTTATACGCTGTAAATGTGAGAATGTTTTCATTTTTTGAGTCTGCGGTTCAACAAAACTAAACTACCATGAAACAACTGAAGCTACACCATATGTTTAAGAGTGTTTACAGACTACTTTATGTTTCAAACTGGGATATTTGTTTTGGATCTCAAAAAATTTAATTTAAAATAAACAAATTCAAGTGTGTTACTCTCTTTTTGTTTTAGAACGTTAATGGCATATCTAACTTGAGTATTGATAGCTTCTAAAAAGTAAACTGTAATAATGATAGTATTGGTATGAGGAAAACTTACATTTACGATATGTAAGACGTGAGTTTATTTATATTTTATTAATTTTTCATAACGAATTCCATAAAATGTTCATTAAATGCTGTCAGTATCCATACGCTCATGATTTCTTCCACATCTGAATAGAGATACAAAACCAATCAACAAGAAAATAACAAGCATATTTCACACATGAGATTTTCACAAACTATGCATTTAACATATTTCCATATCCACACACAAACTGTTAAAACAATTTATACCATTTTATTGTTCCTAATTAAATTACATATCTTCTAAACTACTTCTTGAGACACGTTAATTCAGTATTGTTGACGGTCAATGGTTAAGTACTAGGGAGGTTACAATTGAAGGTCTATAATATTTCGTGATTCGAACGTTTCCTAAACCTCAGAGATAAATGCCTACTTACTTTAGTGTGGCACTGGTTCTTAACCTTGTTAGGGGTACTAAACCCCGGAAGTTTCACTGAACCCTTCGTAATTGGAAAAAATAAAATATACTTAACATAAGTAGATATTTTTACTAATGCACAAAATGAGCCATGCATCAGTTACACATATATATCACAGTGTTCAAAGAACAAAACCAACGAAACATGGAT
>NC_134833.1:148684985-148749011 GCF_004210375.1 Tachypleus tridentatus
GTGTAGAACGTCGGCGTCGGGAGGCTGGCTTGAAGGAGCGTAGCACGGTCTCCTCAACGGAAGGTGTAGAACGTCGGCGTCGGGAGGCTGGCGAAGGCGCTGCGCACGGTTACTCTCTCCAACGGAAGGTGTAGAACGTCGGCGTCGGGAGGCTGGCGATAGGCGCTAGCACGGTATGCCTACTCCAGCGGAAGGTGTAAGAACGTCGGCGTCGGGGAGGGGCGGCGAAGCGCTAGCACGGTCTCTCCAACGGAAGGTGTAGAACGTCGGCGTCGGGAGGCTGGCGAAGGCGCTAGCACGGTCTCTCCAACGGAAGGTGTAGAGTCGATCGGCGTCTCGAGGAGGCTGGCAGAAGGCGCTAACACGGTCTCTCCAACGGAAGGTGTAAGAACGTCGGCGTCGGGAGGCTGGCGAAGGCGCTAGCACGGTCTCTCCAACGGAAGGTGTAGAGGCGTCGGCGTCGGGAGGCAGCCGAAGGCGCTAGCACGGTCTCTCCAGCGGAAGGTGTAGAACGTCGGCGTCGGGAGGCTGGCGAGGCGCTAGCACGGTCTCTCCAACGGAAGGTGTAGAACGTCGGCGTCGGGAGGCTGGCGAAGCGCCCCTAGCACGGTCTCTCCAACGGAAGGTGTAGAACGTCGGCGTCGGGAGGCTGGCGAAGGCGCTAGCACGGTCTCTCCAACGGAAGGTGTAGAACGTCGGCGTCGGAGGTCGGCGAAGGCGCTAGCACGGTCTCTCCAACGGAAGGTGTAGAACGTCGGCGTCGGGAGGCTGGCGTGGCGCGCTAGCAACGGTCTCTCAACGGAAGGTGTAGAACGTCGGCGTCGGGAGGCTGGCGAAGGCGCTAGCACGGTCTCTCAACGGGAGGTGTAGAACGTCGGTTTCTGGAAGGTGTGAAGTGAAGGCGCAGCACGGTCTCTCCAACGGAAGGTGTAGAACGTCGGCGTCGGGGAGGCTGGCGAAGCGCTAGCACGGTCTCTCCAACGGAAGGTGTAGAACGTCGGCGTCGGGAGGCTGGCGAAGGCGCCAAAGTACTCGCTCTCTAACGGAAGGTGTAGAACGACGGCGTCGGGAGGCTGGCGAAGGCGCTAGCACGGTCTCTTCAACGGAAGGTCATTAACTAGAACTATGAACTCTTTTTAATAAAATATTGTGGTGTCATTCGCTCATTTGTAACTTTTGTATCATGTGTATCAATTAAAATTAGCCACAATTCTTTTATCGTTCTTTAAGAACTGGTGTTTCGGAAGTTTTCCTTGGTTAATGAAATTTCATTCAACAGCACCCGTAAAGTCTTCATTGTAATAAAGGAAAAATGCATTTACAGTTACTGTAATTCAGTGTTGATACCCGTAATGTACTTACATAACCAAATGTGTATCGGTCTGTATTTCTATCCCTTCTCAAACAACATATTACAAACTTCGCTTTAAAATTCGAAAAACTTTCCTTCACACACTTTAATACAATTATTACAGCGTTTTTCTAAGCATTTTATTCCTCAGATATCCATTTTGGTGTTATCAAATTCCCAACCTAATGTCTATTTTTCTTCGTCTTGCTCTTTGAATTGTACATGTCATAATTTTACAAAAAAATCGCATCCAAATCATATTTTTTAACTGTTAGACACCCATACTAGAACCAGATATTTGGACTACTGATAAAGTTCTTGCCTTGGAAATACACTGATGACAAATTGTATGAATTCAGTAAATTCTTTCATCACGAAATTATCATTAATGATTTCTGTGACTATGTGAAAAATGTCCTTCGAAATCACCATAATCATGAGATTTCAAGAACTGTACAAAAGGCTAAAAATATTATCAATAGTGGTATTCTTAGTTCCGCAGAAGCAGAAAAAGGGTTTTCAATAATGAATATTGTATATTCAGATGAAAGAAGTCGCCTTACAGTTGAAAATGTGGCAAACCTGATGACAATTGATTTGATTGGACTTCCACTGGTTTCACAGAATCCCACTTTCCCAGTTCAAATTTGGCTATGAAAATACACACAGTTGATGACAACGGGTTCAAGCGTGGAAGGAATAAAGATTTTAATGATAATCAAGTGGCAATTTGGAAATAGTTAAAGCATGCTGAATAAATTATTTGAGTAAGATATTTTTGTTGTTATTTTTAATCACAAAATTGTGCTATGTAACGCGACACATAATTGGTTGTTGAAATATTTGAATCCCATCACGATTCTAAACATTAGTGAACCTAACCAAACTGCGTCGTTTAACCAATACAAAATAATGATTAAAAAAAATTTAACCAAACAGACACTCATGAACTGACATTAAAAGGAGTAAAAGTTTGAGATGTACATGAAGCTTCCTTTGTAATTGAAGATAAACGTAATTATCAATTTTAACATCCTGAAAAGAAATAAATTGACAGATTCATAAAATAAAAAAGTTTTTTCGAAAGCTAGGCTGCATTTCCTCTTAAGGTTCGTAAATTTTTTAATACAGTTATACGCTGTAAATGTGAAAATGTTGTCATTTTTGATTATGCGGTTCAACAAAACTAAAGTACCATGAAACAAATGAAGCTACACCGTATGTTGAAGAGCGTCTAAAAACTACTTGATGTTTCAAACTGGGATATTACTTTTGGATCCCAAAAAATTTAATTTAAAATAAACAAATACAAGAAGTTACTCCCTCTCTTTTTTTTTTTTAGGAACGTTAATGCATATCTAACTTGGGTATCGGTAGTTTCTAAAGTAGCTGTAATAATGAAGTATTGGTATGATAAATTTACATTTACGATATGTAAGACGTGAGTTTATTTATATTTTTATAAATTTTTCATAACGAATTCCATAAAATGATTATTAAATGCTGTCAGTATCCATACTCTCATGATTTCTTCCACAACTTTTCGAGTTGATTTGGTTTCTATCTCTATTCAGTTGTTTCTTCCTGCACGTTTTAAGATGACATTGGTATAATAGCCTTTACACAAACCCTTACATGAAATATGCTCATTATTTGACATGAGATTTTCTTCACAAACTATGCATTTAACATTTTCCATATCCACACACAAACTGTTAAAACAATATACCATTTTATTGTTCCTAATAAAATTACATCTTCTAAACTACATCTGAGACACGTAAATTCAGTATTGTTGACGGTCAATGGTTAAGTACTAGAAGGTTACAATTGAGGGTCTATAATATTTTGTGATTCGAACGTTTCCTAAACCTCAGAGATAAATGTCTACTTACTTTAGAGCAGTGGTTCTTAACCTTGTTAGAGGTACTGAACCCCGGAAGTTTCACTGAACCCTTCGTAATTGGAAAAATAAAATATGATTTTTTCAAATTCAAAACACAAGTAGATATTTTAGTAATGCACAAAATGAGCCATGCATCAGTTGCACATAATATCACTGTGTTCAAAGAACAAAACCAACAAAACATGAATTTCACACAAAGACATAACTCAATGAATATTTACTGCAAATCAATGTGACTTTTGCTGTTGCCTTTCAGAGACAAGTTCAGAAATGCGTGGCTTCATCTTGGCAAGTGCCACTCTTACATCATTTTCGTAACAAACTCTGTTTCTTTTCTTCGTTTTTACGTCTACCATCCTCGAAAAGGAGTGCTCGCAAAGATATGTTGTAACAAACGGTATGATTACCTCCAGGTACGATTATTATTTTCTTAGCAATAAGAGGGTACGCTACGATTTGGTGACACCAGAACGTTGAAATAGTTGTTGTTCTGAAAAGTTTCTGTTGAACCTTGCTCAGCTGAAGTTCAATGATTTCGTCGAGTTATTCATCATTGACATCTGCTATCGCAACACTAAACGTGAACGGCTGTCTCACCCATGCTGGATATGACTCTCTGATGGGGAAGTATCCGTCGAGAGACTTTGCGAGCTCATCTAAGGGCATGATAATTGCTTGCTTCAGTTTCCCGAGTGCAGAAATGTCTCCGATTTCAGACACATTTTCGATCTTACTTACACAGTCGTCCAGCTGGGGAAAGTTTGCAAAGTTATCATTCTCTGTTCGTCGTTTCCATAACGGTAGCTTTTATGAAAAGCCTTCAGGTGTTCTTCCGCTTCGATTATGTTGACTCCACCGCCCTGCATCTGTTGACTGAGATGACTGAAAGCATTGAAGATATCGGCCATGTACGACAAAATGAGAATAAACTCAGATTTCTCGAAGCAATCTGCATGACAATGTTCGTGCTCTCGCTAAAACAAGGCTTATTTCACGCAGCAGCAAAATCACGATTCAGTACCTTTCCTCGGGAAAACCACCGATCGTTAGAATGGTACAGAAGTACCTTGAATTCAGAGCCCATTTCATTACATGGATCTTTGAAGATGCGGTGCTTCAGGGCACTATTTTTCACAAAGTTCACACATTCCACAACAATTTGTAATACTTCTGCCAGTTTTGAAGGCAAGGTTTTGTTGCCAACGCATGCCTGTGCAGAACACAGTACATTACAATGATGTGTGGTGCATCGGCTTTCACCAGTGCACCAAAACCAGAGTTTCGTCCCAGCATGACTGGAGCTCCGTCCAAACAAACTGCAGAAACAATATTCTACGAAAGATCGTTGTCACTGAAGAAGTCATCCAGAAGTTTCTTCACGTCGACTGCCTTAGTTGTTGTTGTAAGAGGAGCTTACAAAATAAAAATATCTTATCTCGTCTTCTTCACATAGTGCACGAATACAACGAGCTGCCTTAGAATGGAAACGTCAGCGGTCTGGTCGAGTTGAAAGATGAATTTTGCTGGGCTTGAAATCAGATTTGCAACTACTTGAGCCAAGATGTCATCGCTCATGTCATCTATTCTGCTGCTGATGGTGTCATCTGAAAAAGAAATTTGGGATAACTTATTTTCAGCAGCTTTTCCCAGTATTATATTCGCCATCTCCAACAAAGCTGGTTTTAGGAGTGCTTCACCAATGGTATGTGGTTTGCCCTACTTTGCGATCAAGTTCGCAACTTCGTACGATGCTGTGAGGATCGGTTTGTCGATGGATACAAAGCCGAGTACAGGCAAAGTAGCCTTTTTATCGAACATGGCTCTCTTTACGTTGAATTCAGCAAGCGTTGTATTCTTGTATTTCCCATCTTCATGCAGCTTTAGGGAGTGTTCTCTTAGTTTTTTTAGTCTAGGTGCAAGACTAAAATTGCTCAACTTGGCATTGCAAATCATGCATTGAGGACGCTGACTCCCATCATGTTCCGTTATACACGTGAATCCATATTGTACGTATTCGTTCGACCACCTTCTGTTTTTGCTCGACATAGTTAGTATGAACGGATTGAAAGATAAGGATAAAAATCACAAATCACGCACGATTACTACAGTCACAAGTCGACTACTAAGCCCACGAAGTTTCCTGTAGCACAAATATTAAGGCCAAGTGATGTGACGTGATCAGCCGCAGCCAATGATGGCCACGTGGGCATGAACGAAATGGACACACATACAGTGTGTGTGTTTTGACCTTCGCCGAACACCTGACACTGACTCACCGAACCCCTGGGTTTCGCCACTCCTTAATGAATTACAGATATTTTCATTATGACTATATTGATAGTTTCAAATATGTTGGTAGCGTCTAACGCTTGTTCTAAACTAGAATAACACAATTTGTGCCATTCAATTTTATATATCACACAAATTTGTCCAATGTGTAAATGTCCCTCGGTTAGGTTAGTAAATTTTTGGACTTACAACACTTAAGTCCGGTATTATATTTTTCTATAACAAAAAATACAGCTCTAAATAAAATGAGCTTGCATTTTATGTCCTGTAAATTATTTTTAAAATACCTAACATACAAAATAATGTACTTAGTATCTAACCTAAACAAATACGAAAAATCACTAAACACAAAAGCTAGGTAGAACTAGCTAATAAACTTGAAAAATGGAATCAAACCAGATAGAGATATAAAAGGACATGACACTTCACCGAATACTGAACACTTCAGAAGGAAAATAATTCATTTATATCAGGTTAACCCATTAGTAATGTCCCAAACTTTAATACAGAAGGGAATCACCATTTCTTTCTTTTTAGAAGGTTGTAATGACTACAATATATACTAAGACGTGTATACACCTGTCCAGACAAATAAAAGAAACTAAACCAGCTCCACTTTTTCAGATCATCAATAAAATAAACTCTTATGAAGATGGATGTGTCTACAGCTTAAGTGAAGCGCTACGTTCAGGTCGTCCTGTTGAGTTTATTTCCTGACTTTCTGCTGGTGCACTTGATGAAGATTGTGCTGTTACAGTTGGAGAACTAGCACAAAAGCTTAATTCAACCCATTCAACAGTTCACCGTCATCTGCAACAGCTTGGAAATGTGTGAACTCGTAAAACGTAGGTTCCACATGATTTGACAGAAGCCAACCTTAGAACAAGAATGGACATTTGTACTTATCTGTCTTTTCGTGAACGTAACTCACCGTTTTTGGACATGTTAGTGACTGGAGATGAAAAATGGATATTTTATTACAGTTTTTAAGTGCCGCAGATAATGGATCAGTGCAGGTAAACTGGCTAAAGCACAGCCCAAAATGGACTTAGACCTAGGAAAGTCTTGTTAAGCATTTGGTGAGATATCGTTGGTGTGATCTACTTTGAGTTGGTGCCACTTAATGTAAGGATTACTTCAGACTTCTATTGTCAAATCAGTTAGTGCGCTTGAATGTTACACTAAAGATAAGAAGCCTGTTTTGGTCAATCGTAAAGGTGTTGTGTTACACCAGGATAATGCACGGCCCCATACAACAAGGATTACATCTGCAAAAATTGAAGAGCTAAACTGGTTAAAACTTCCATCATTCTTCTTATTCTCCAGAATTTGCTTCATCTGATTATCATCTCTTCTGAAGTTTGCAGAATTTTCTTGATGGAAAAGAGCTTGGAACACATGAACATCTCAAAACTACCCTCTACATTCTTTTCCTCCAAACCCCAACAATTTTATGGAAGTTGCGTTCAGAAGCTTGTGAATCGTTGGCAGGGAGTAATTAATAATAATGGAACATACAATATTAATTAAATAACATTAAAAGCGTTTGAAATCTTTTCTCCTTTACTGAATCTCAAATCAGACATTATTTAAGGGATGACTGATATTAGGAACTCACCTACTTTGTGTATAGCTATCTCGGAATTTCATTAGAATCATTATAGTTTTTAATCAGGCAACCTTAAAATATTTCTTTTATGAATAATTTACAATATTTTATGAATACAAAATCTGGGTCCCTATGTTTTGTCAGTTTCAATCCTTTTTATCTTTTTAAGTTCAGTAGCTAGCTCTACTTGTCGACTGAGCTATGATTTGGTTTTCCTTGTATATGTTTGTTTACTATTTTGTAAGATAATATACGAGGGTTAGTTGGTTGTAAAATGTATTTTATAGATTCCAGACTTTAACATAGTATTATAATAAACATAATGGTCAAAGCTCATGTATAGGATTTCGCTCTATAAGTTAATAGAAAGTGTATCTTTCTTATAAAAGAGCGATTACGGTAGGTAAGACACTATATGTACCTTTTCATGACACGTGGATCAGAAAATCTAGATGAGTTTTGTATTACTTTAAAACTAGTGTCCGTGCCGTCCGTACATAGCGCAATCAACGATAATTATAATACTGTTTAGAGAATATTCCCAATATGCACATAGTAAGGAACCTATGTATAGGGAAAGAGGCCAGCAATCAACATTATCTCCCTTTATCATACAATGCATACGGTCTGTTCTCTCTACGGCATATTTATGAGCATGCGCAAGTTCAGAGCTGTCAAAATTCATCAAAGACGAGTTGTATAAAAACCAGTAGATGAGAAGAAGGAGATGTTTATAGTTTTAATTATTCTATACGTACTTTAGAGTGTTGAAACGATGGAGTGTAAGATTGTATTAGCAATTTTGTTTTATATTTTAACTTCACATCGTTGCATTTTACCCTACAGACCCATCTATATCCACGGTATTCGTTACCGACGATAATCAAATGAGTGGTGATTTAGAACGTCGGCGTCGGGAGGCTGGCGAAGGCGCTACCAAGATCTCTCCAGCGGAAGGTGTAGAACGTCGGCGTCGGGAGGCTGGCGAAGGCGCTATAATGGTCTCTCCAACGGAAGGTGTAGAACGTCGGCGTCGGAAGGCTGGCGAAGGCGATAGCACGGTCTCTCCAACGGAAGGTGTAGAACGTCGGCGTCGGGAGGCTGGCGAAAACGCTAGCTCGGTCTCTCCAACGGAAGGTGTAGAACGTCGGCGTCGTCGGGGGAGGTGTAGAACGTCAGGGCTGACGTCGGCGTCGGGGCTGGCGAAGGCGCTTAGCACGGTCTCTCAACGGAAGGTGTAGAACGTCGGCGTCAGGAGGCTGGCGAAGGCGCTAGGCGCTTGCACGGTCTCTCCAACGGAAGGTGTAGAACGTCGGCGCCGGGAGGCTGGCGAAGGCGATAGCACGGTCTCCAACGGAAGGTCATTAACTAGAACTATGAACTCTTTTAGTGAAATATTGTGGTGTCATTCGCTCATTTGTAACATTTGTATTATCTGTATAAATTAAAATTGTACAATTCTTTATCGTTGTTTAAGAACTGGTGTTTCGGAAGTTTTCCTTGGTTAATGAAACTTCATTCAACAGCACCACGTAAAGTCTTCATTGTAATAAAGAAAGATGCATCTACAGTTACTGTAATCCAGTTTTGATACCCGTAATGTACATACATAACCAAATGTGTATCGGTCTGTATTTCTATTCCTTCTCAAACAACCTATTACAAACTTCGCTTTAAAACCGGAATACTTTCCTTCACACACTCTGATACAATTATTACAGAGTTTTTCTAAGCATTTTATTCCTCAGATATTCATTTTTTGTGTTATCTAATTCACAACCTAATGTCTATTCTTCTTCGTCTTGCTCTTTGAATTGTACATGTCATAATTTTACAAAAAACATCGCATCCAAATCATATTTTTTAACTGTTAGACACCCATGTCTTTATTCTTCTTCGTCTTGCTATGTATCTGGTATCATAATCTCTATTCTTACATTTTTTTCTCAGCATTTATTCCTCATTCCGTTTTGAATTATCGAACCGAACGTTGATATCAGTCTTCATTCGTGAACATTCAAATATTTATTCTTGCCATTCTGTACATCCAACATTCACCACTTCGCATCTATTCTTCGTCGTTTTACTATTTGAAATTCATCAACCTGTCCTTCACAGTTTTATTATAATCTGGCATCCGGTTTTTTATTTTTCACATAACTTTTAATTGTTTCACATCCATAATACTATTCTTTTCGTCCTCATAAGTATTTGTATGTAGAAATCTGTTCTTCCCTTTTTCTCAATATTTATTCCTCAGATCTCCGGTTTGTGTTATCTTACTGACTGCATGATATCAAGGTCTCTATTTTCATCCTTTTCCTAATTATTTGACACTGAAATCTCAGTTCTTGTCATTCTGCTTATATCTAACACCCAATTATCTATTCTTTTGTTGTATTACCCACCAATTCCACCCACACAACTCTATTCTTCTTCGTCTTGCTGTTGCTTAACATCATAATCTCTATTCTTACATTTTTTTTTTTCTCAGCATTTATTTTTTCAAAGCACTTATTCCTCAGATCTGCATTCTTGCCATTCTTTTGCATTCCCTTCCATCACCACTTGACATACAAGTCTCTCTATTTCATCCTCTTCCTAACCATAACTTTTGATTACTCAACTCTCTATTCTTGCCGTTCTATATATCTATCACCCGAATTTCTATTCTTCAATATTTATTACTAACCACTTCCACCCATATCTCTATTCTTATTTTCGTCCTTGCTATTTGAAATTTATATATCTATCCTTTATTTTGTAAAAATCTTCCATCCAATTCTTTATTTTCATCTATGTTTTAACTGTTTTTGTCATCCATATCTCTATTCTTCATTGCTTTTGCTAATTGTTTGAGATCAAATCTCTATTCATACATTTTTTTTCTGATTTATTCCTCAGATCTTTATTTTGCATTATCTTATCCACTGCACCACATATCAGGTCTCTATTTTTCATCCTCTTCCTAACAATTTCAAACTCAAATCTCGATTCTTACCATTCAGTATATCTAACACCCAAATATCTATTCTTTGTTGTTCCCACCAATTCCTACCCCATCTCTGTTCTTTTCTTCGTCTTGCTATTTGAAATTCATATGTATCTATTCTTCATATTTTATAAAATCTGTCATCCAAATCTTATTTTCACCTTTATTTTAACTGTTTTGACATCCATATCTCTCTTTTACAACACTTTCATAAGTATTTGGGTTCCAAATCTCTATTCAAACATTTTTTCTAAGAATTTATTTCTTATATCTCCATTTTGCATTATCTTACTCACTGCTTGACATTCAAGTCTCTATTATTTCATCGTCTTGCTATCTATTTAACAACCAAATATCTATTTTTCTCCATTCTATATATCTGACACGAAATCTCTATTCTTCGTTTGTATAACCACCAGGTTCCCACCCATATCTCCATTCTTCTTCGTCTTGCGCTATTTTATAATCATATATCTATTCTTCATAATTTTTATAAAAATCTAGCATTCAGATTTTTACTCTTCAACGGCATTTTAACTGTGTGACCTCTATATCTCTATTCTTCATCTCTTGCTTAGTGTATTTAACATCATAATCTCTATTCTTTCCTTCTCTCTGAGCATTTATTCCTCAGATCTCCATTTTGCATTATCTTATCGACCGCTTTTGATATCCAGGTCTCTATTCTCTTATCCTCTTCCTAACTATTTCACATTCAAATCTCTATTCTTTCTCATTCTATATATCTAACACCCAAACCTCTATTCTTCTTTTCTATTACCACCACTTCCACCCACATCTCTATTTTTTTTCGTCTTGCTATTTCAAATTCATATGCTCTTCATCATATTTTTTACAAAGGCATGGCATCCAAATCTTTATTTTCCATTTCTTTTGGGTTATATGGCCTAGCTTGATCAAGCGTGCGCTTCATGTCAAGGTCGCAGATCTTTATTGCATAATCAATAACTCCCTTTCAGCCAAGGGGCGTTATAATTGACGGTCAATCTTACTATTCGTTGGTTAGTTGGCAGTGGGTAGTTAACTGTCGCCTTCCCTCTGGTCTTACTGCTAAATTAGTGACGGCTAGCACAGATAGCCCTCGGAAGTAGCTTTGTGCGAAATTCCAAAACAAACAAACCATTTCTTTTAACTGTTTGACATCCATATCTATATTCGTCATTGCCTGGCTAATTGTTTGAGATCCAAATCTTTATTGATACTCTTTACTAAAATTCATTCCTGAATTTCCATTTTGCATTATCTTACTCAATGCTGACATCCAGGTCTCTATTCTTGAATGTTTTCTAACTATTTAACATTCAAATATCTATTTTGCCATTCTATATATCTCACACCTAATACTTTTTTCTGAGCATTTATTCCTCATCTTCGTTCTGCATTATCTAACTGAACGTTGATATCAAATTATTCATTCTTTGAACATTCAAATATATATTCTTGCCATTCTATATATCTAACACCCAAATCTCTATTCTTCGTTGTATTATTCACCACTTCCCATCCATACTTCTATTCTTCTTCGTTTTACTATTTGAAATTCAAAGACCTCTCCTTCACATTTTTATAAAAATCTGGCATCCAGATCTTTATTTTTCACATAACTTTTAATTGTTTCACATCCATATCTTTATTCTTCATCGTCTTCCTTAGTATTGGATGTAGAAATATCTATTCTTACGTTTGTTTAAATATTTATTCCTCAGATCTCCATTTTGCATTATGTTTCCACCACTAGACATTCAAGTCTTTATTTTTCATCCTCTTCCTAACTATTTGATACTCAAATCTCTATTCTTTCTCATTCTATATATCTATAACCCAAATCTCTATTCTTCAATGTAGTACCCAACCTCCACCCACATCTCTATTCTTCTTCATCTTGCTATTTAAAATTCATATATCACTTTTTATTTTTATAATCATCTGGCTTCCACATCTTTATTGTTCATCTACTCTTTATTCTTCATTTTTTAATTTCTTTGACATTCATATCTTTATTCTATTTGACACCAAATTCATTTTTTGTCCTTCTTTCTATTTAACACCCAAATTTCTATGCTACCCAGTACTGACATCCTATTTGAATATCCATTCTCTTGTCCTTCTATCGTTAAATTACCTACGTTTCAACTATTTGACATGTAAAATCTCTACTGTTAGTTGTAATTATACCACCACTTCCCACCCAGATCTCTTCTCTTCTTCGTCTAGCTACTTGAAATTCATCAATCGACTCTTCATATTTTTATAACTATCTCGCTTCCATATTTTTATTGTTCACCTACCATTTAACTGTTTGACGCCCACATCTCTCTTGTTTATCGTCTTGCAAATTATTTGACATCCGATTCTCCATTATTTACCTTTTTTTCTAAATATTTATCCCTCGCACCTTCATTTAGTAATATCTTACCGACCGCTTGACATCCAGGTCTCTATTTTTCATCGTCTTGCTAACTATTTGACACTCAAATTTCTATTCTTGTCCTTCTATCTATTAGACTCCCAAATCTATATTCTTTCTTCTATTACCCACCACTTTCCAATCGGATCTCCATTCTTCATCTTGTTACTATTTGAAATTCATATATATATTATTCATATTTTTATAACTATCTGGCTCCAACATCATTTTTCTTCACCTACTTTCTAACTGTTTAACATCCACATCTCTATTCTTTATCGTCTTGCTAACTATTTGACATCAAATATTTATTCTTCACCTATTTTCTAACTACTTATCCCTCACATCTCCATTTTGCATTATCTTACCGACTGCTTGACATCCACATCTCTATTTTAATCGTCTTGCTAACTATTTCACACCCAAATTCCTATTCGTCATTGTATTACCGACCACTTCTCACCCAGATCTATATTCTTCATCGTCTTGCAATCTGAACTTCATATATCTATTTTTTCATTATTTTATATCTATCTAACATCCATATCGTTATTCTTAACCAACTTAACAACTGAGACTAAACAATCTTTTATTCTCAAGTTGGAAAGAAATGGTATAGTCAAGGCTTCTTATTATAAACAAAACATTATCATGTTTACCAAGAGTATAAAAATAACTCGCAAACCAAATATTCAGTGTACTGTTTTATATTAATTCCGACAAGTTGGTACGTTTCCATGTTTTGTATTGTTTATAAAAGAAACAGGTTTGTTTAAATAACGTTATTTTTCCAAGAAACAGGCCTCACTCAACCAAGTGCTGCTCTACAACAATGTTTCTAAATCAGATTGATAAGTACAGGATGTTTTAACGCGAAACAAAAGGATGGCGTTAAATTTATCAGTATATCAAATGCATTCTAAATTACGATTTTGTAACCTGCTCAACGCAATACCTTTAACTCAGTCAATAATAAAACAATAATACCAGTACCTAAATGTCGTTGACCATATTTGGTCCTTAAAACATATGAAAATGTGTCTGAATGTTTTTCGTTATGAACATCAACGAACAATAGGTAATAACATTCCACATATGATTACAAGGTTTCAACAAATCCGTTCGTTTTGTATAAGATATAAAACAGAAATAGTGTACAAAATCGGTCTCCATGGTAACAAATATGATTTTTTTTTCGTGAACTCGCTGTTACCTTTGACATCGACCCTCCAAATATTAATCACTTCTAAGTTGGGTTATAGTCCAAGTGTATACTAACTTTCGTTCAAATCTACCCAACTGTTTTCGAGAAATATTGGTGATAAACACACACACACATGGATGAAAACAAAACGGTAATAATAATGATGTTGAAACTGCTTAAACAATAGTTGTATGATGTTTAAGCTCCATGTAACAAGAGTTAAATTAAGTAGTTAATATAGTACCAGTTAATTAAAGATGTCAAGTAGCTAAGGCTTAAAACTAAACCCATCATAGCAAGGTACAACAAAAAAATAAAATAAGATTCGTATTATTCTCAAATACTTACCACAACCTATCAAGTAGTAAAGTCTGAACAGGGCATCCTTACTGAAAACAGAAACTGTGATCCTGGAATGTAGTTGGAGACATTTTATGAACAATCATACTCGTACATTTTGAGGAATAATATAGTTTTACATAACCAGTCCTGTAAATAAAATAACTCGAGACTCAAAATGCTAACGAATTAGACATACTTTCAATAAAGATGAAAATATTTTAGTAAGACAATGGAAATGAAAACGCATTCTTCAGAACTGTGTTGTTCTTTGTGTATCTTAAGGTATTCTAAAATAACACTTTGAAGGCTTAGATAAATGTGTCTTTTCAGAAAATTTCGCCCAAAAAGTGAAAATATTAATTATTGCGATTATAACAGCCGAAGCTAACAGTTATTAATGATACATACAATATACAAATTACATTAATATTAACTTAAGAACAAAGCAAGCTACCTACATAGAGTGAATCTAAAAAAACAAATAAACCTTTTTATAAGTATAGACAATTTTATGTCTTTGTCTAACGTTCTTTTTTATAAAAGTATCATTTTCGGCCTTAATTTCAATAATATCTCACGAGATTAGACCAGCTTAGGAGATTTAGGTTAGTCCCAAATACTTATATTAAGTTGATAATGCGAAACAAAATCTATAACTAAAATTTACTAATAAATAAGTATTTTAAAAGCAATATAATTAGATACATTAGCTAATATTATTAACTAGACCATCAGTACAGAGACAAAAGTGGACACGTTATCTAAGGAACACGAAACGTACTAGCTGTTGCCTCCAGGCGCTCTCCGTTTCACCAAACTTTTACTACACGTTTAAAATATATTAATAAAACCTCATATAATCCTAAACTCCAGGAACGTGCAGTTCCTAAAACTTCAAATACAGTACATAACTTATATGACCAGAATTACCGTTACGTAATATTTGTATGTTTATGGCCATCATTGCCGTTTTGTAATATTTGAATTTACATGGCCCACATGACCATTAAGTAACACTTAAATGTTCTGTTAGGTGTCATATTTACTTAAAATAACACACCCTTATTCACGTGTAGTGCAGTAGATCAAAAACCACAAACTGATTCTACTTATTCTGCGTTCGCTTATCACCGCAGAAGAATAAGGGTAAGGGTAGTAGTATTATCAAACAAATCTGTGGAACAAAGTAAAGATTAGAAGCATAAGTTTACTGATTAAAGATGTGTCGTTAACTACAATTAAGATTTACAGAGATAATGGAGATGTTACAACCCTCAACTCTCGTCAAATTGTTTTAACTTCAGAGACAATAAAGATGGTCTTTATAACGCTCTTTGTCATCAATTCGTTCTAACTTTAAAAGAGTCAATATAGATTACATTATAATGGTCTTTGTCATCAATTTGTTCTAATTTTAAACAAAAACCAATAAAAAATTCCCACTTTGGTATCCTAAATCCAGACAATTATCAAAATAACTATAATACATACAACAAACCTTTGTTTATCATACAGTAGAATTTTAAGTTCTGTCCTTGCAACAAGCACCCAACTTTCACGACTGCTAATTCTGAAGGTTTGATTATATCTTTGTTGATGTAATTTATAAATATAGCTTTGAGAACTGTCAGCAGATATACTTGTAATGTATCCTGAGAAGTTGCGAATTGTCTCCCATATACACAAGTCCTATGGATTCAGTGCTCTCGGGATCTTCAGAGTAAGTATGCTTTTGTTAATGTTTTACTGACACTCTTAATATTTTGTGGAAGAGATGATTAAATACAGAAATACATAAGAATGTTATTGAACGATTCCTTAAAAAAAACATGGTTATTTTACTGTACAAATAAGTGAAAACTGCTACTAGCAGTGCCATGTATGGAAGCGTCATTAAAAACGATAACGTTTTCCCCAGTTTTAGCTAACCTATATAAAGGAGAAAGAAAGACCTTACACCCTGAACTGCCCTTGAGGCAGACCTTAATTTTCCTTGGGACATTTAACTGTGTGACCAGGAATCGGGAATGCATTGCTTGTGCTTTCTAGACTCTGCTGGACAGGTGATAGCTGAAAGGAACTTGAGCGATGTTCACTGGTGTCCTAAACACACGCTTCCAAACCTATTGTCGTGATACTTGTTTGTTTATTTTGTGATTATTAATTTGTTTTGCTACTGAATAGTATTACATGCAAATAAAACTAGCTTTGTATGTAACATTTTTATCGCATAAATGATGACAACATGTTCGATTCAATGCTCATGATCCTTTATTGAATCATTAACTGTCAGTGGAAATACTTATAATGTATGGTGAGAGTTTGCGAAATTTCATAGAGATACACAAGTCCCATGGACAGGGCGTAGATCCTGGGGGGATGGGATATACATCCTCCCCTTCATTATATGGTGTATATAATGATCCCCTATAGTTTTGTCTGTTGAATTGTTTTATTGCATCATAGGCCTACAAATTGTGTGTTTGTTCTTGTGATTCTCGTGTTCTTACCAATCGAATTACACAATTAGGCCTGGATGTAGGCTTTATCAGTAGTCGAAATGTACATCTTTAATATAGGCGTACTTCTAAACTTTTCGATCCAAGTGATAGTTCGCTAGTATCAGTCACTAAGTCTAAGTATACATGCAAGGCTTGCAAGTACTATCACAGAATCTACCTACGTCTTGTACGTAGTGTAAGATAAAGTAAATTTTATCACAACAGATTGAACAGAGCATGAAATTCGAAAATATTACTCTCAAGCGTATTCTCCTGTGATCTGATCTAGATCTGGCAGGCCATTTGTAGCTTGTAGCGGTTTTCCTACGCCATTTGTTCTTATGCATGTCTAGCCGGTTTTATTGTCGAACGCCTTACCCTCCTTAGCTGCTGAAGGCGCTGACCATAGAGTATGTTTAGTGTACAGTTAACGACAGGTTCCGGCCGCTCGGATCCAGACGCGCCTTACATCAACACCCTCCGCTACCTTTAGTCTGAGCCTCGATTTTACAACAGGGCTCAACCTGTGTTTCTAGCCCTCAATAATCCATGAAATTTCAGATTATCACCGCCCTCTAATATAGTGCTGGTGCTTTATGGTAAAAGAACAATATATTCTTTTATCATAGATAGTAAAATATTGTATTTTCTTGTATAATTAGAACACAAAATGAACGATTTCAACGGCCTGAAGCCTCTTCTCGAATTGTATTGTTAGTTTTTGTTTAGTGTTTTATTTAATAGACGTGCTTATAGACATTATATCACAACGTGCTTGTCTTTTGATGAGTTTTAACAGGAATATAATATATTTGTGATTAATTAAGTATTTTTCGTGAATCTTGTAATTACTTGTATTGTAATTAGCACACATTATTGTCCCAGCGATACCCAGGCGGTCTGTCGGCTGGGTAGTCACTGTAAGGTTCGCGCGTTCGACTTAAATACATTGTACAGTTCAGTCCTACTTCCATTCTATTCTATCTTCGTTTGTTGTACGTTAGAGTTTTTCAATAAACGCTGTATTTTAGCCTGTTGAGTCATCTGGGAAACAGATTCCAATTATGACAAGCAAGCGTCTGAAAGGTTACGATATTAGATAGTTCTACAAGTCAGTTACTGGTACTACAAGCGACAGTGCAGATGAAGATAATCCAACAACCTCAAGCAAAGGAATAGAAACTTGCCATACAGAGGAAATACCATGTTCATCAGAGGACGAGTCTGAAAATGCATGTGCAACTATTGCACATCATGAACCACCAGATAGTTGTGAAACAAGTTTGTGCAGTAATGACAAATCTGACACTCCACAGATACAGTGTGAAAAGCCATATCATCCAGACGCACAACTAATACAACTACAGAAAGCAAAATTTCAAAATATCAACTTCCAGGCCAAGTGGTTTGATGCGTTCCCATGGCTGCACTTAGACAATCAGACTCAAAACGTCATATGCTTTCATTGTGCCAAGGCGGAAAATAGAGGCCTTTTTACAAGGAAATTGGAGAGGCCAGTCGAGTATACCTTCATATCCACCGGTTTTTGCAACTGGATGAAGGCAAAACAGAAATTCAACGAACACCAATCCTCCCCTCAGCACACATTCGTTATATCTCCAGAAGCTTCACTTGATGTAACTCCAGTGACTGTCCAGCTACATGATGGAAAAAGAAGCAGCAGGAAGAATGCAAAAAAAGTCTAGTCAAAATATTCAGAAGTTTACGTTTCTTTCTGCGTCAAGGTTTAGCATTACGTGAACATACTAACACGGAGAGGAACTTCCTGCAGTTAATGGAGCTCCTGGAAGAGGAAATCCAGAGCTAACGGCCTACTTGTCAAAGAAAACCACATTCACATCACCCCAGGCTCAGAATGAAATAATGGAGATGTTCAGCCATCAAATACTGAGGACCATAGAACACAAAGTGCAGCAAAGTAAAATCTTTGCATTAATGGTTGATGGCACTCAAGATGTCACAGGTGCCGAACAGGAAGCAATATGTGTACGATACGTAGATGAAAACCTTGACGTCCATGAGATATTTCTAGGTTTGTACAGTGTTTCCAATACAACTGGTGAAACAATATCCTCGACTCTACTTGATGTACAGAGTAAACTCAATTTACCACTGTCAGGATTAAAAGCACAAACTTATGATGGAGCCGCCAACATGACTGGTTCGTACAGTGGATGCCAGGCAAAAATAAAAGAGAAGCAACTGTCAGCTTTGTTTTTTCACTGCGTAGCACACAAGGTGTTTTTTAACCATGCAGCATGCAGTTGAAGCTTGTGAATGTGTTCGAGATTCTATCCAGTAGGTACATGAACTTCGTGTCTTGCTTCAGAGGTCAGGGAAATACAAGACAATCTTTGAAAATATTGTATGGTCAGACAGCCACAATGGTCCACTTAAATTCATCCGCTCACTGTGTCCAACACGCTGGTTGTGCCGTCTATCTGCAATTGCATGTGCTAATGATCACTACAGTGACATTGTTGATTCTTTGTCTGAATTAGCAAATGAAAAATCAGATCTAGCAGTTAAAGCACAAGGTCTGTTGGACAGATTTGACAAAGGAAAACAATTTTAGGATTGTTGATGGCTCAGCATCCATCAGCTGCATTAGAGGAATAATATCGTGCATTCCAAGCAAAATCAGCGACAGTATCTGTCATGATTGAAGCATTTGCAATGACAGTTGAGCAATTGCGGGTATTGCGAACAGAGGAAAATTTCAACAAGATATTTGATGAAGCTGAGAAAAAGGTAACTTCTCTAGATCTGGTGCCTATTGAACTACCACGCATTTGCAGCCCCCCAGAAGGATCACAGGTAATGGCTCAGCACACCATTACTTGACAACTTTTACATTATAGAAAATACGATTATGTCACTCACTTTCTTTATAAACCCATTAACCTTACCAGTCGCTCCTATATTACTTGGCAGTAAAAGATAGTTATATTTCTCAAATCTGAGGTCAAAGACAGATCTAAACATTTCTTTAAAACGATGGACTTTCACGCAGCTTTTAATAAACCACGAGAAAGTGGAAACATGAATTTACATAATTCCTTTTCATTAGATAACGCTTGAGTTTGTTGATAATGGAATATTCGCCATTTCTTTGTGCAACAACATTTGCAAACAGGTAACTGAAGATAAAGTGTTGGGGTCCAAAATCCCAGCAGCTGAGAAGACTTCAACTGTGAATTTTAAAATCTCAACACATAGTGTTTTTTGTTGTTTTTTCTTTCGAAAAAGACACTTTTGTGAACTTTTATTCCAAACTATTTAAATAAGGGATATAGTCAATTACTGATTCTCAAGGTATATAAGAAAGTTTAAAGCAGAAACTTTCCATTGAAAAACTCTAAATTACGAAACAGAAGGTTAACGTTTTAGGCATAGAGTAGAAGTGTGTAACGAAATGCAGAATTTTGATAGCAAATATAAAGTAAAACGTTACAAAACAGTAACTTTGATTGAAAAAGATATAAGAAGGTAACAAAACAATTAATACAGTCCAAATGTGATCAATCAAGGATGCAAACATGTAACAAAAAGTCAAAATTTGATTATTTAATAAGATGCAATCATACTATAACTAAAAATGTTACTTTCACAAATGCCCTCTCCCCAATCACCCCAGAAGATTTTGGTTTGTTTGGAATTTCGTGCAAAGCTACTCGAGGGTTTTCTGCGTTAGCCATCTCTAATTTGGCAGTGTAAGAGTAGAGGGAAAGCAGGTAGTCATCACCACCCACCACCAACTCTTGGGCTACTCTTTTAACAACGAACAGTGGGATTCACCTTAACATTATAACGCCCCACGACTGAAATGGCGAGTCGAGTGCCTTATCTTCCTGGCTATGCGGCCCCTCCCAAATAGAAAACAGGGTAATAATAATTTCACCAAATGTCCAATAAAATAAATTGCTACATAAAGGTTCTGCGGCATCAGTTTTACCAGGTTGAACATATAAATTCCAGTTATTACCCACGTTTTAAAATACAATTTAAAAGTAAAAATCAAAGTTGAGAAAATCAACAGAAATAATACCAAACAATGAGTTTCACTCTTCAAAACTCAGGATCTAAAGAATTTACACGTTTTGATTTAAAAAGTTTCAAAAAATAATTTCGCGCAAAAGTGATATAGTCAAGATTAATATTGTTCAAAACTCCTTGATACTTTCATTACCAATATGTATTAGAGTTTTGAAACAAATCTCGAAAACTCTAGAAATAATTTTATAAATGAAGTAGGAAAATATTGTAGAATATAACACTATTACATTTTATACAGATGGTTGTAATTCCAATGAATTTTTTTATAAAAACTACACGAAACCTGTTTCATGAAATTATAAATATTTGGTGCAAAAAGTTTTTCTAAAATAGCTCTATCGAGTCTTTATTAAATTTACGCCTTTAATAAACCACTGGAGGTTTTATGAAACCTGGAGGAATTTCTTCTCTTTGTCTCCACTCACCAATAACTCTCTTTTGAGTAGTCATCTGTTTTTAATAAAACAAATAGTTAAGTTCTTAGCATGTAGCTTAAGTTTATAGCTTTTAAATTCACCTGACTGTCATGAATTCTGGCTGGTGTCGAATCTATCATCATACAGTTAATCATTAAAAATGTAGTTTACTGTCTCCTATATATCAACATGTACATTTGCCACTATTACATTTCATTAAAGATTTGGGTAGCTTGCAGATCACCATTGGAATTGGAACCCCAGCAACATGAATATTTATCATCTGAATCTACATGATTCGCATTGGAACAGAAGTAAGTATAAGGCACTAGAAACCTATAATCATGAATTTGTACACACAAAAAACCTAGTGTGGCTGTTTATGCAACAACACACACACACGATGAAAATACACTCGGTATCTCTGGTGATACCATCTATGTATCATAAAACTCAAATGGCGATGAGAAATACTACGAATTTTGCTCGCTTAAAATTAACAAACAATGCACAAGAAAATGACAATAAAATTCATGAACAGGTAAACATACTTCAACCAGGGTTTTGAAGTACTGATAAAGTTGTTGCCTTGGAAAGACGCTGATAAATTGTATGAATTCAGTTTCACAGAATCCCACTTTTCCAGTAAAAATTTGGCTATGAAAATACACAGAGCTGATGACAACGGGTTCAAGCGTGGAAGGAATAAAAATTTTAATGATAATCAAGTTGTAATTTGGAAATATTTAAAGCATGCTGAATAAATTATTTGAGTAAGATATTTTTGTTATTTTTAATCACACAAAATTGTGGTGTGTAACGCGACATATAATTGGTTGTTAAAATATTTGAATCCCATCACTGTTCTAAACATTACTGAATCTAACCAAACGGCGTCGTTTAACCAGTACAAAATAATGATAAAAATAATTTAACCAAATAGACACTCATGAACTGACATTAAAAGGAGTAAAAGTTTGAGATCTACATGAAGCTTCCTTTGTAATTGCAGATAAGCGTAATTATCAATTTTAACATCCTGGAATGAATAAATCGACAGATTCATAAAATAAAAATGTTTTTCGAAAGCTAGACTGCATACCCTCTTAAAGTTCGTAAATTTTTTAATACAGTTATACGCTGTAAATGTGAGAATGTTTTCATTTTTTGAGTCTGCGGTTCAACAAAACTAAACTACCATGAAACAACTGAAGCTACACCATATGTTTAAGAGTGTTTACAGACTACTTTATGTTTCAAACTGGGATATTAGTTTTGGATCTCAAAAAATTTAATTTAAAATAAACAAATTCAAGTGTTACTCTCTTTTGTTTTTTAGGAACGTTAATGGCATATCTAACTTGAGTATTGATAGCTTCTAAAGTAACTGTAATAATAAAGTATTGGTATGATAAACTTACATTTACGATATGTAAAACGTGAGTTTATTTATATTTTTATTAATTTTTCATAACGAATTCCATAAAATGTTCATTAAATGCTGTCAGTATCCATACGCTCATGATTTCTTCCACATCTGAATAGAGATACAAACCAATCAACTAGAAAATAATGAGCATATTTCACATGAGATTTTTTTCACAAACTATGCATTTAACATTTTCCATATCCACACACAAACTGTTAAAACAATATACCATTTTATTGTTCCTAATTAAAATACATCTTCTAAACTACTTCTGAGACACGTTAATTCAGTATTGTTGACGGTCAATGGTTAAGTACTAGGAGGTTACAATTGAGAGTCTATAATATTTCGTGATTCGAACGTTTCCTAAACCTCAGAGATAAATGTCTACTTACTTTAGTGTACTGGTTCTTAACCTTGTTAGAGGTACTAAACCCCGGAAGTTTCACTGAACCCTTCGTAATTGGAAAAATAAAATATACTTAACATAAGTAGATATTTTACTAATGCACAAAATGAGCCATGCATCAGTTACACATAATATCACAGTGTTCAAAGAACAAAACCAACGAAACATGGATTTTACATAAAAACAAAAACATAACTCAATGAATATTTACAGCAAATCAATGTGACTTTTGTTGTTGCCTTTCAGAGACAAGTTCAGAAATGCGCGGCTTCACCTTTGAAAGTGCCACTCTTATATCATTTTCGCAACAAAGTATGTTCCTTTTCTTCGTTTTTATGTCTACCATCTTCGAAAAGGATTGCTCGCAAAGATATGTTGTAACACACGGTATGATTATCTCAAAGGCTTTCTTAGCAATAAGAGGGTACGCTACGATTTGGTGACACCAGAACGTTGAAGGCGTTGTTGTTCTGAAAAGTTTCTGTTGAACCTAGCTCTGCTGAAGTTCAATGATTTCGTCGAGGTATTCATCATTGACATCTGCTATCGCAACACTAAACGTGAACGGCTGTCTCACCCATGTTGGACATGACTTTCTGGTGAGAAAGTATCCGTCGAGAGACTTTGCGAGCTCATCTAAGTGCATGGCAATTGCTTGCTTCAGTTCCCCGAGTATAGAAATGTCTCCGATTTCAGACACATTTTCGATCTTACCCACACAGTCGTCCAGCAGGGGAAAGTTTGCAAAGTTATCATTCTCTGTTCGTCGTTTCCATAACGGTAGCTTTTTTGAAAAGCCTTTAAGTGTTCTTCCGCTTCGAATATGTTGACTCCACCGACTTGCATCTGTTGATTCAAATGACTGAAAGCATTGAAGATATCGTCCATGTACGCCAAAATGAGATTTTTCGAAGCAATCTACATGACAATGTTGGTGCTCTTGCAAAAACAGGGCTAATTTCACACGCATGGCAAAATCACGATTCAGCACCTTTCCCGGGATAACCAACGATCGATAGAATGGTACAGAAGTACCTTGACTTCAGAGCCCATTTCATTACATGGCACTTTGAAGATGCGGTGCTTCAGGGCACTATTTTGCACAAAGTTCACACATTCCACAACAATTTTTAATACTTCTGACAGTTTTGAAGGCAAGGATTTGTTGCCAACGCATGCCTGTGCATATCACAGTGCATTACAACGATATGTGGTGCATCGGCTTTCACCAGTGCAACAAAACTAAAGTTTCGTTCCAGCATGACTGGACATTCGTCCAAACAAACTGCAGAAACCATATCCTACGAAAGATCATTGTCTCTGAAGAAGTCATCCACAAATTTCTTCACGTCGACTGCCTTAGTTGTTGTTGTAAGTGGAGGCTTACAAAATAAAAAATATCTTATCACGTCGTTCTTCACATAGCGCACGAATACAACGAGCTGGCTTAGAGTGGAAACGTCAGTGGTCTGGTCGAGTTGAAGGCTCAATTTTGCTGGGCTTGAAATCAGATTTGCAACCACTTGAGCCAAGATGTCATCGCTCATGTCATCTATTCTGCTGCTGATGGTGTCATCTGAAAGAGAAATTAGGGATAACTTATTTTCAGCAGCTTTTCCCAGTATGATATTCGCCATCTTCAACGCAGCTGGTTTTAAAAGTGCTTCACCAATGGTATGTGGTTTGCCCTTCTTTGCGATCAAGTACGCAACTTTGTACGATGCTGTGAGGATCGGTTTGTCGATGGATAGAAAGCCGAGAACAGGCAAAGTAGCCTTTTCTTCGAACCTGGCTCTCTTTACCTTGAATTCAGCAAGCGTTGTATTTTTGTATTTCCCATCTCCATGCAGCTTTAGGGAGTGTTCTCTTAGTTTTTTTAGTCTAGGTGCTAGACTAAAATTGCTCAACTTGGCATTGCAAATCATGCATAGAGGACGCTGACTCCCATCATGTTCCGTTATACACGTGAATCCATACTGTACGTATTCGTCCGACCACTTTCTGTGTTTGCTCGACATAGTTAGTATGAAGAGATTGAAAGATTAGGAGAAAAATAATAAAATGACGCACGATTACTACAGTCACAAGTCGACTACTAAGCGCACGAAGTTCCCTGCAGCACAGACATTAAGGCCAAGTGATGTGACGTGATCAGCCTCAGCCAATGATGGCCAAGTAGGCATGACGTTACGAATCATACGAGTGGAATGAACGGAATGGACACACACACAGTATGTGTGTTTTTACCTTCGCCGAACACCTGAGACTGACTCACCGAACCCCTGGGTTTCGCCACTGCTTTAGTGAATTAAAGAAATTTTCCTTATGACTATATTGATAGTTTCAAATATGTTGGTAACGTCTTACGCTTGTTCTAAGCTAGAATAACACAATTTGTGCCATTCAATTTTATATATCACACAAATTTGTCCAATGTGTAATTGTTTTTCGGTTAGGTAAGTAAATTTTTGTACTTACAACACTTAAGTCCGGTATTATATCCTTCTAGAACAAAAAATACAGCTCTAAATAATGTGAACTTGCATTTTATGTCCTGTAAATTATGTTTAAAATACCTAACATACAAAATAATGTACTTAGTATCTAACCTCAATAAATACGAAAAATCACAAAACACAAAAACTAGGTAAAACTAGTAATAAACTTAAAAAATTGAATCAAGCCAGACAGAGATATAAAAGGACATGCCACTTCACCGAATACTGAACACTTCAGAAGGAAAATAATTCATTTATATTAGGTTATCCCATTAGTAATGTCCCAAAATTTAAAACAGAAGAGAATCACCATTTCTATCTTTTTAGAAGGTTGTAATGACTACAATATATACTAAGACGTGTATACACCTGTCCAGACAAATGGAAGAAACTAAGCCATCTCCACGTTTTAGATCATTAATAAAATAAACTCTTATGAAGATGGATGTATCTACAGCTTAAGTGATGCGCCACGTTCAGGTCGTCCTGTTGAGTTTATTTCCTCACTTTCTGCTGGTGCACTTGATGAAGATTGTGTTGTTACAGTTGGAGAACTAGCACAGAAGCTTAATTCAACCCATTCAACATTTCATCGTCATCTGCAACAGCTTGGAAAGGTGTCAATTCTTGAAACGTAGGTTCCCCATGATTTGACAGAAGCCAACCTTAGAACAAGAGTGGACATTTGCACTTATCTGTTTTCTCGTGAACGTAACTCACCGTTTTTGGACATGTTAGTGACTGGAGATGAAAAATGGATATTTTATAACAGTTTTTAAGTGCCACAGATAATGGATCAGTGCAGGTAAACTGGCTAAAGCACAGCCCAAAATGGACTTAGACCTCAGGAAAGTCTTGTTAAGCGTTTGGTGGGATATCGTTGGTGTGATCTACTTTGAGTTGGTGCCACTCAATGTGAGGATTACTTCACACTTCTATTGTCAAAACAGTCAGTGCGCTTGAATGTTGCACTGAAAGATAAGAAGCCTGCTTTGATCAATCGTTAGGGTGTTGTGTTACACCAGGATAATGCACGGCCCCATACAACAAGGATTACATCTGCAAAAATTGAAGAGCTAAACTGGTTAAATCTTCCATCATTCTCCTTATTTTCCAGAATTTGCTTCATCTGATTATCATCTCTTCTGAAGTTTGCAGAATTATCTTGATGGAAAAGAGCTTGGAACACATGAACATCTCAAAACTACCCTCTCCACATTCTTTTCCTCCAAAACCCAACAATTTTATGGAAGTTGCGTTCAGAAGCTTGTGAATCGTTGGCAGGGAGTAATTCATAATAATGGAACATACATTATTAATTAAATAACATTAAAAGTGTTTAAAATTCTTTCTCCTTTACTGAATCTCAAATCAGACATTATTGAAGGGATAACTGATATTAGGAACTCACTTACTTTGTGTATAGCTATCTCGGAATTTCATTAGAATCGTTATAGTTTTTAATCAGGCAACCTTAAAATATTTCTTTTATGAATAATTTACAATATTTTATGAATACAAAATCTGGGTCGCTATGTTTTGTCAGTTTCAATCTCTCTCTCTATATCTGTAGGTGTTTAGGTTAAAAATTAATATTTCATAAGAAACATTAATCCCCTGGGGTGCTCGAAGACTAACTAGTCCTCCTTCAACCCCGCACCAGATAGGAATTTATGGAATCAGGAACGAGAGGTGTGGTCTGGCTCGATTTGTTACTAGACTTCTGATGTTCCAGATGGTTTAATTCAGGTCGGTCGGCAGGCGTATATGATGAAGTTATAGGTTGTGACACGTGTTGAGGTGGTTTGGGTGCTCTCGGATTATTTGGGCGACGTCGGGGGCGTTCGGCACTAAAATGAAAAATATGGTAATAACAGCCATTATGTAGGATTGTATCAGCAACATGCTTAACGGTGGTAACTATTTTCATAAAACTAGTAGGTTGTCTGTTAGATTTGGAAAACATACGGTGTACGGCGTATATTTCAGACTTAGTCTGGGTTTCTATAGCATTTTTTATCTCAGATGGATGTATCGAGGGGTGAATACCTCTCAGGAAGACAGTATAAAGGCTCGTTGGGCTTTTTTGTTGGAGAATATCTTATGTCAATCGCAGTGTTCCACGGTTGACAGAAATAGGAAAGGTCGGCAGGAGTAGACGGTTGAAGGAGAATACCTCTTCGGCGAAGGAACCGTGTCTTAGAGAGGTCGATAAAAGCGCCGGGCTTAGCTTGCGCGATGAGCGTAGCAACTTGTAAAGGCGAAAGGTGGAGTGGTAGATCGTCGATCCTTTTTTGTTTTTCCTTTTAAGTTCAGGAGCCAGCTCTATTTGTCGACTGAGCTATGATTTGGTTTTTCCTTGTATATGTTTGTTTACTACTTTTGTAAGATAATATACGAGGGTTAGTTGGTTGTAAAATGTATTTTATAGATTCCAGACTTTAACATAGTATTATAATAAACATAATAGTCAAAGCTCATGTATACGATTTCGCTCTATAAGTTAAGAGAAAGTGTATCTTTCTTATAAAAGAGCGATTACTGTAGGTAAGACACTATGTGTATCTTTTCATGACATGTGGATCAGAAAATCTAGATGAGTTTTGTATTACTTTAAAACTAGTGTCCGTGCCATCCGTACATAGCGGAATCAACGATAATTATAATACTGTTTAGAGAATATTCCTAATATGCCCATAGTAAGGAACCAATGTATAGGGAAAGAGGCCAGCAAACGCAAACGCAAACTAACGTAGCAGGGGTTTAGTTTAGAGAGATAGAAATCAGAAGAGTTCTCTCTACAACTGGGGTGTTCAGGAACGTTGTGGTTCCTCTTCGTCCCCTTTCGTGAATTGTTATTAGGAATAAGTTGTTTTTTTTGGTTTTTAATTAATTATTATTATTATTTTTGACTCTTTGGGTGGAGGATGTCTCTCTAAATGTTGTCTTGGGTGGAGGCAAAGGCAGCACCGGAAAGAAAGGCCGAGACCTGTCCCGAAAGGAAGAAGTCAAGCAAATGTGAACATGAATAGAATTCAAATCAAATCAAACGGCGCGATTCAGGGTCTGGCAATAAAGTTGCCTGGGATCTATAAACCAATGCCCAAGTTTTTTTTGCTGTGGGGAAACGGAGTGCCCCGAGAAAACCCACTTTCACAGGACAGGCGCCGAAAGTTTTGCCTGTCGTGTGCCCGGTATCTGAAAAAAAAAGGAATACATGTTAATGACATGGGTTTATTTATTTCTTTGTTGAGTAATTTGTGATTCTTGAAATATGTTGTAAGGTGAAATGTATTTTGTTGGTGCACTGGATAATTTGAGTAGTGATGGCGTTAGTTTGTTTCTATTTTCTGCTTTTAGATAATAGTTAAGTGACATTTCTGTTTTTTATCTCTTATTGTTGGTAAATTGCTAATTTGATGTATATAATTTGTTGGCGTGAATGATGGTAGGCTGAATACAGATTTTAATATTCTGTTCTGTTGAACTTGGATTTTTGGGAGTGTGTTGTTTGACATATTGTATGTTGCTTGACATCCGTACTCTATTAGTGGACGGATGTAAGCCTTGTATATTTGTATAATGGTGTTTGGTGAGCATTTCGATTGTTTACCGGTTATAGTCTTTAGATGTCAAATCCTTTTCTGATTGATGAGTGTATATTGTTTATATGTTTTTCCATGTTAGTTTTGTGTCGAAAGTGATGCCAAGGAATGTGATGTTTTTGCTCATGTTAATGGTTGTGTTTCCGAGTGATAGTTTTATTTTTCTAGATTTTTCTTTGCTTCTTTAATTTCCTATAGAAGGTGATTGCTTGTGTTTTCGTTGGATTTAAAACTACTCTCCACTTGTTACTCCATGTTGAGACGTTATTTAGTAATTCTTGTACGCGAGACATGGCCATAACTGGGATTCTGGAGGTGCTCCAGATAGCGATGTCGTCTGCGTATTGTGAATTGTGTGTGGATGTTAGATTTGGAAAAGGTATGTCACTGAAGAAAATTATGTATAGAAGTGGAGAGAGGACTGATCCTTGAGGCACTCCTGCAGTTATATTAAATGATTTGGATATAGTTTTATTGACTTTTACTTGTGCTGTTCTATTGGTTAAGAAATTTGAAATCCATTTAACTATCATGGGATTTATTTGCAGGTGATTTAGTTTGTATTTGATGGCATTGTGCCATACGCTGTCGAATGCTTTTTTGACATCTAGGAATACCCCGATGGTTACTTGATTGTTGTTGAAAGCTTTGTAGATTGATTCGGTGAGTCGTGTGACGTGATCTGTTGTTTGCCTATTTTTTCTGGAGGCATTTTGAGATTCTGGAAGGATGTTATTCGATTCGCAAAAATGGAGGAGACGGTTAGAGATAACTCTCTCCATCAGTTTGCCAAGGCAGCTTAACAGACTGATGGGGTGGAAATTGTCTGGATTTGTTCTATTAGTTTGTTTCTTAGGGATCGTTGTTATGATGGCTTTTTTCCACTTGTCAGGGTAGTATCCGGTCGCTAGTGAAATGTTCATGATATTTGTGAGGTGTTATAGCAGGAGAATGGAGCTTTTTTCCAGAATAATATTTGGTATTTGGTCATGTCCGGGGGGAAGTGTTCTTCAAGTTTTTGATATTAATTTTTAGTTCAGTTATGGTTATTTTTCTATTGATTGAACTTGAGTATGCTTCTAGTGTCTCGCTAGGGAATCGTTGTGAGAATGAGGCTTGGTTTGTATTTATGAAGTTCTTGACATGGTGTTGGTGTTGTGTGTCAAAATCTACGGAGTTTTGGTCGCTAAATGAGGATTTGTAGTTGTCACCTTATACGTCAGCTTTTCTCTACGTCCGTACTTGCGATTTTATTGTTGTGTGTGATAAGTTTTAGCATGTGATTTGTGTTTTTGTCTGAAGCAATACTCTTGAATTTTTTCCATAATTCTTTTGGATTTTTCTTGGTTTTTTCTAAGTTTTCACAAAAGTTTTGCCAATTGTTTTCTCTTGCTTTCTCTTGCTTTTGCACATAGTAAGGAACCTATGTATAGGGGAAAGAGGCCAGCAATCAACATTACCTCCCTTTATCACACAATGCATACGGTCTGTTCTCTCTACGGCATATTTATGAGCATGCGCAATTTCAGAGACCTCAGAATTCATCAAAGACGAGTTGTATAAATACCAGCAAATGAGAAGAAAGAGATGTTTATAGTTTTAGTTATTTTATACGTATTTTAGAGTGTTGAAACGATGGAGTGTAAGATTGTATTAGTAATTTTATTTTTATATTTTAACTTCACATCCTTTCATTTTTATCCTACAGACTTCTATACATCCACGGTATTCGTTACGGACGATAATCAAATGACTGGTGATTTAGAACGTCGACGTCGTGATGCTGGCGATGGCGCTACCACGGTCTCTCCAACGGAAGGTGTAGAACGTCGACGTCGTGATGCTGGCGAAGGCGCTACCACGGTCTCTCCAACGGAAGGTGTAGAACGTCGGCGTCGTGATGCTGGCGAAGGCGCTACCACGGTCACTGCAACGGAATGTGTAGAACGTTGGCGTCGTGATGCTGGCGAAGGCGCTACCACGGTCTCTCTAACGGAAGGTGTAGAACGTCGGCGTCGTGATGCTGGCGCTACCACGGTCTCTCCAACGGAAGGTGTAGAACGTCGGCGTCGTGATGCTGGGCGCTACCACGGTCTCTGGCGAAGGCGCTAACGGAAGGTGTAGAACGTCGGCGTCGTGATGCTGGCGAAGGCGCTACCACGGTCTCTCCAACGGAAGGTGTAGAACGTCGTCGTCGTCGAGAGGCTGGCGAAGGCGCTACCACGGTCTCTCCAACGGAAGATGTAGAACGTCGTCGTCGAGAGGCTGGCGAAGGCGCTACCACGGTCTCTCCAACGGGAAGAACGTCGTCGTCAGAGGCTGACGAAGGCGCTACCACGGTCTCTCCAACGGAAGATGTAGAACGTCGTCGTCGAGAGGCTGACGAAGGCGCTACCACGGTCTCTCCAACGGAAGATGTAGAACGTCGTCGTCGAGAGGCTGACGAAGGCGCTACCACGGTCTCTCCAACGGAAGATGTAGAACGTCGTCGTCGAGAGGCTGACGAAGGCGCTACCACGGTCTCTCCAACGGAAGATGTAGAACGTCGTCGTCGAGAGGCTGACGAAGGCGCTACCACGGTCTCTCCAACGGAAGATGTAGAACGTCGTCGTCGAGAGGCTGACGAAGGCGCTACCACGGTCTCTCCAACGGAAGATGTAGAACGTCGTCGTCGAGAGGCTGACGAAGGCGCTACCACGGTCTCTCCAACGGAAGGTCATTAACTAGAACTATGAACTCTTTTTTTTTTTTTTAATAAAATATTGTGGTGTCATTCGCTCATTTGTAACTTTTGTATCATGTGTATTAATTAAAATTGTACAATTCTTTATCGTTGTTTAAGAACTGGTGTTTCGGAAGTTTTCCTTGGTTAACGAAACTTTATTCAATAGCACCACATAAAGTCTTCATTGTAATAAAGGAATGCTGTATCTACAGCTACTGTAATTCAGTGTTGATACCCGAAATGTACATACGTAACCAATTGTGTATCGGTCTGTATTTCTATTCCTTCTCAAAAAAACCTATTACAAACTTCGCTTTAAAACCTATAAACTTTCCTGCACACACTCTGATACAATTATTAGAGCGTTTTTCTAAGCATTTTATTCCTCAGATATCCATTTTTGTGTTATCTAATTCACAACCTAATGTCTATTTTTCTTCGTCTTGCTCTTTGAATTGTACATGTCATAATTTCACAAAAACATCGCATCCAAATCATATTTTTTAACTGTTAGACACCCATGTCTTTATTCTTCTTCGTCTTGCTATGTATCTGATATCATAATCTCTATTCTTACATATTTTTTTTCTGAGCATTTATTCCTCATTTCGTTTCGCATTATCTAACCGAACGTTGATATCAAATTATTCATTCTTGAACATTCAAATATATATTCTTGCCATTCTATATATCTAACACCCAAATCTCTTTTTCGTTGTATTATTCACCACTTCCCATCCATACTTCTATTCTTCTTCGTTTTACTATTTGAAATTCAAAGACCTCTCCTTCACATTTTTATAAAAATCTGGCATCCAGATCTTTATTTTTCACATAACTTTTAATTGTTTCACATCCATATCTCTATTCTTCATCGTCTTCCTTAGTATTGGATGTAGAAATATCTATTCTTACGTTTGTTTAAATATTTATTCCTCTGATCTCCATTTTGCATTATGTTTCCACCACTAGACATTCAAGTCTTTATTTTTCATCCTCTTCCTAACTATTTGATACTCAAATCTCTATTCTTCTCATTCTATATATCTATAACCCAAATCTATATTCTTCAATGTAGTACTCCCAACCTCCACCCACATCTCTATTCTTCTTCATCTTGCTATTTAAAATTCATACACTTATTTTTATAATCATCTGGCTTCCACATCTTTATTGTTCATCTACTTTTTAACTCTTTGACATTCATATCTTTATTCTTCATTGCCTTGCTAATTATGACATCCGAATATCCACTCTTGTCCTTCTATCAAATTAACACCCAAAACTCTACTGTTAGTTGTATTATCCACCACTTCCCACCCAGATCTCTTCTCTTCTTCGTCTAGCTGCTTGAAATTCATCAATCGACTCTTCATATTTTTATAACTATCTCGCTTCCATATTTTTATTGTTCACATACCTTTTAACAGTATGACGCCCATATCTCTCTTGTTTATCGTCTTGCAAATTATTTGACATCCGATTCTCCATTATTTACCTTTTTTTCTAAATTTTTATCCCTCGCACCTTCATTTAGTAATATCTTACGGACCGCTTGACATCCAGGTCTCCATTTTTCATCGTCTTGCTAACTATTTGACACTCAAATTTCTATTCTTGTCCTTCTATCTATTAGACTCCCAAATCTATATTCTTTCTTCTATTACCCACCACTTTCCAATCGGATCTCCATTCATCATCTTGTTACTATTTGAAATTCATATATATATTATTCATATTTTTATAACTATCTGGCTCCCACATCATTTTTCTTCACCTACTTTCTAACTGTTTAACATCCACATCTCTATTCTTTATCGTCTTGCTGACTATTTGACATCCAAATATTTATTCTTCACCTATTTTCTAACTACTTATCCCTCACATCTCCATTTTGCATTATCTTACCGTCTGCTTGACATCCACATCTCTATTTTCAATCGTTTTGCTAACTATTTCACACCCAAATTCCTATTCGTCATTGTATAACCGACCACATCTCACCCAGATCTATATTATTCATCGTCGTGCAATCTGAACTTCATATATCTATTTTTTCATTATTTTATATCTATCTAACATCCATATCGTTATTCTTAACCAACTTAACAACTGAGACTAAACAATCTTTTATTCTCAAGTTGGAAAGAAATGGTATAGTCATGGCTTCTTATTATCATGTTTACCAAGAGAATAAAAATAACTCGCAAACCAAATATTCAGTGTACTGTTTTATATTAATTCCGACAAGTTGGTACGTTTCCATGTTTTGTATTGTTTATAAAAGAAACAGGTTTGTTTAAATAACGTTATTTTTCCAAGAAACAGGCCTCACTCAACCAAGTGCTACTCTACAACAATGTTTCTAAATCAGATTTATAAGTACAGGATGTTTTAACGCGAAACAAAAGGATGGCGTTAAATTTATCAGTATATAAAATGCATTCTAAATTACGATTTTGTAACCTGCTCAACGCAATACCTTTAACTCAGTCAATAATAAAACAATATTGATTTTTTAAAACAATAATACAAGTACCTAAATATCGTTGACCATATTTGGTCCTTAAAACATATGAAAACGTGTCTGAATGTTTTTCGTTATGAACATCAACGGACAATAGGTAATAACATTCCACATACGATTACAAGGTTTCAACAAATCCGTTCGTTTTGTATAAGATATAAAACAGAAATAGTGTGCAAAATCGGTCTCCATGGTAACAAATATGATTTTTTTTCGTGAACTCGCTGTAACCTTTGACATCGGCCCTCCAAATATTAATCACTTCTAAGTTGGGTTATAGTCCAAGTGTATACTAACTTTCGTTCAAATCTACCCAACTGTTTTCGACAAATATTGGTGATAAACACACACACACACATGAATGAAAACAAAACGGTAATAATAATGATGTTGAAACTGCTTAAACAATAGTTGTATGATGTTTAAGCTACATGTAACAAGAGTTAAATTAAGTAGTTAATATAGTACCAGTTAATTAAAGATGTCAAGTAGCTAAGGCGTAAAACTAAACCTATCATAGCAAGGTACAACAAATAAATAAAATAAGATTCGTATTATTCTCAAATACTTACCACAACCAGGCAAGTAGTAACGTTTGAACAGGGCATCCTTACTGAAAACAGAGACTGTGACCCTGGAATGTAGTTGGAGACATTTTATGAACATCCAATTTATACTCGTACATTTTGAGGAATAATATAGTTTTACATAACCAGTCCTGTAAATAAAATAACTCGAGACTCAAAATGCTAACGAATTAGACATACTTTCAATAAAGATGAAAATATTTTAGTATGACAATGGAAATGAAAACGCATCCTTCAGAACTGTGTTGTTCTTTGTGTATCTTAAGGTATTCTAAAATAACACTTTGAAGGCTTAGATAAATGTTTCTTTTCAGAAAATTTCGCCCAAAAAGTGAAAATATTAATTATTGCGATTATAACAGCCGAAGCTAACAGTTATTAATGATACATACAATATACAAATTACATTAATATTAACTTAAGATCAAAGCAAGCTACTTACTTAGAGTGAATCTAAAAAAACAAATAAACCTTTTTTATAAGTATAGACAATTTTATGTCTTTGTCTAACGTTCTTTTTTATAAAAAGTATCATTTTCGGCCTTAATCCCAATAACATCTCACGAGGCTAGACGAGCTTAGGAGATTTAGGTTAGTCCCAAATACTTATATTAAATTGATAATGGGAAACAAAATCTATAACTAAAATTTACTAATAAATAAGTATTTTAAAAGCAATATAATTAGATACATTAGCTAATATTATTAACTAGACTATCAGTACAGAAACAAAAGTGGACACGTTATCTATTGAACACGAAACGTACTAGCTGTTGCCTCCAGGCGCTCTCCGTTTCACCAAACTTTTACTACACGTTTAAAATATATTAATAAAACCTCATATAATCCTAAACTCCAGGAACGTGCAGTTCCTAAAAAATTCAAATACAGTACATAACTTATATGACCAGAATTACCGTTACGTAATATTTGTATGTTTATGGCCATGATTGCCGTTTTGTAATATTTGAATTTACATGGCCCACATGACCATTAAGTAACACTTAAATGTTCTGTTAGGTGCCATATTTACTTAAAATAACACACCCTTGTGCACGTGTAGTGCAGTAGATCAAAAAACCACAAACTGATTCTACTTAGTCTGCGTTCGCTTATCACCGCAGAAGAATAAGGGTAAAGGTAGTAGTATTATCAAACAAATCTGTGGAACAAAGTAAAGATTAGAAGCATAAGTTTACTGATAAAAGATGTGTCGTTAACTACAATTAAGATTTACAGAGATAATGGAGATGTTACAACCCTCAACTCTCGTCAAATTGTTTTAACTTCAGAGACAATAAAGATGGTATTTATAACGCTCTTTGTCATCAATTTGTTCTAACTTTAAAAGAGTCAATATAGATTACATTATAATGGTCTTTGTCATCAATTTATTCTAATTTTAAACAAAAACCAATAAAAAATTCCCACTTAGGTATCCTAAATCCAGACAATTATCAAAATAACTGAATGCATACAACAAACCTTTGTTTATCATACAGTAGAATTTTAAGTTCTGTCCTTGCAAGAAGCACCCAACTTTCACGACTGCTAATTCTGAAGGTTTGATTATATCTTTGTTAATGTAATTTATAAATATAGCTTTGAGAACTGTCAGCAGATATATTGTAATGTATCCTGAGAAGTTGCGAACTGTCTCTTATATACACAAGTCCTATGGATTCAGTGCTCTCGGGATCTTCAGAGTAAGTATGCTTTTGTTAATGTTTTACTGACACTCTTAATATTTTGTGGAAGAGATGATTAAATACAGAAATACATAAGAATGTTATTGAACGATTCCTTAAAAAAACATGGCTATTTTACTGTACAAATATGTGAAAACTGCTACTAGCAGTGCCATGTATGGAAGCGTCATTAAAAACGATAATGTTTTCCCCCAGTTTTTAGCTAACCTATATAAAGGAGAAAGAAAGACCTTACACCCTGAACTCCCCTTGGGGCAGACCTTAATTTTATTTGGGACATTTAACTGTGTGACCAGGAATCGGGAATGCATTGCTTGTGCTTTCTAGACTCTACTGGACAGGTGATAGCTGAAAGGAACTTGACCGATGTTCACTGGTGTCCTAAACACACGCTTCCAAACCTATAGTCGTAATACGTGTTTGTTTATTTTGTGATTATTAATTTGTTTTGCTACTAAATAGTATTACATTCAAATAAAACTAGCTTTGTATGTAACATTTTTATCGCATAAATGATGACAACATGTTCGATTCAATGCTCATGATCCTTTATTGAATCATTAACTGTCAGTTGAAATACTTATAATGTATGGTGAGAGTTTGCGAAATTTCATAGAGATACACAAGTCCCATGGACAAGTGCGTAGATCCTGGGGGTATAGGGTATACATCCTCCCCTTCATTTTAGGTGGGGGTAGGGTGCATATAATGATCCCCCCTATAGATTTGTCTGTTGAATTGTTTTATTGCATCATATGACTACAAATTGTGTGTTTGTTCTTGTGATTCTCGTGTTCTTACCAATCGAATTACATAATTAGGCCTGGATGTAGGCTTTATCAGTAGTCAAAATGTACATCTTTAATATAGGCGTACTTCTAAACTTTTCGATCCAAGTGATAGTTCGCAAGTATCAGTCAGTAGGTCAAAGTATACATGCAAGGCTTGCAAGTACTATCACAAAATCTACCTACGCCTTGTACGTAGTGTAAGATAAAGTAAATTTTTATCACAACAGATTGAACAGAGCATGAAATTCGAAAATATTACTCTCAAGCGTATTCTTTTGTGATCTAGATCTGGCAGGCCATTTGTAGCTTTTAGCGTATTTCCTACGCCATTTGTTCTTATGCATGTCTAGCCGATTTTATTGTCGAACGCCTTACCCTCCTTAGCTGCTGAAGGCGCTGACCATAGAGTACATTTAGTGTACAGTTAACGACAGGTTCGGGCAGCTCGGATCCAGACGCGCCTTACATCAACACCCTCCGCTACCTTTAGTCTGAGCCTCGATTTTACAACAGGGCTCATTAGACCTGTGTTTCTAGCCCTCAATAATCCATGAAATTTCAGATTATCACCGCCATCTAATAAAGTGCTGGTGCTTTATGGTAAAAGAACAATATATTCTCTTATCATAGATAGTAAAAATATTGTATTTTCTTGTATAATTAGAACACAAAAGGAGCGATTTCAACGGCCTGAAGTCTCTTCTCTAATTGTATTGCTAGTTTTTGTTTACGTGTTTTTATTTAATAGACGTGCTTATAGACATTGTATTACAACGTGTTTGTCTTTTGATGAGTTTTAACAGGAATATAATATATTTGTGATTGTTTAAGTATTTTTCGAGAAACTTGCAATTACTTGTGTTTTAACTCGCACACATTATTGTCACTGCGATACCCAGGCGGTCTGTCGGCTGGGTAGTCACTGTGAGGTTCGCGCGTTCGTCTTAAATACATTGTACAGTTCTGTCCTACTTCCATTCTATTCTATCTTCGTTTGTTGTACGTTAGAGTTTTTCAATAAAGGCTGTATTTTAGCCTGTTGAGTCATCTGGGAAACAGATTCGAATTATGACAAGCATGCGTCTGAAAGGTTCCGATATTAGACAGTTCTACAAGTCAGTTAGTGGTACTACAAGTGACAGTGCAGATGCAGATAATCCAACAACCTTAAGCGAAGGAATAGAAACTTGCCATACAGAGGAAATACCATGTTCATTAGAGGACGGGTCTGAAAATGCTTGTGCAACTATTGCACATCATGAACCACCAGATAGTTGTGAAACTAGTTTGTGCAGTATTGAAAAATCTGACACTCCACTGATACAGTGTGAAAAGCCATATCATCCAGACGCACAACTAATACAACTACAGAAAGCAAAATTTCAAAATATCAACTTCCAGGCCAAGTGGTTTGATGCGTTCCCATGGCTGCACTTAGACAATCAGACTCAAAACGTCATATGCTTTCATTGTGCCAAGGCGAAAAATAGAGGCCTTTTTACAAGGAAATTGGAGAGGTCAGTCGAGTATACCTTCATATCCACCGGTTTTTGCAACTGGATAAAGGCAAAACAGAAATTCAACGAACACCAATCCTCCTCTCAGCACAGATTCGCTATATCTCCAGAAGCTTCACTTGATGTAACTCCAGTGACTGTCCAGCTACGTGATGGAAAAAGAAGCAGCAGGATGAATACAAAAGAAGTCTAGCCAAAATATTCAGAAGTTTACGTTTCTTTCTGCGTCAAGGTTTAGCATTACGTGGACATACTGATACGGAGGGAACTTCCTGCAGTTAATGATGCTCCTGGAAGAGGAAATCCTGAGCTGACGGCCTACTTGTCAAAGAAAACCACAATCACATCACCCCAGGCTCAGAGTGAAATAATGGAAATGTTCAGCCATCAAATACTGAGGAACATAGCACACAAAGTGCTGCAAAGTAAAATCTTTGCATTAATGGTTGATGGCACTCAAGATGTCACAGGTGCCGAACAGGAAGCAATATGTGTACGATACGTAGATGAAAACCTTGACGTCCATGAGATATTTCTAGGTTTGTACAGTGTTTCCAATACAACTGGTGAAACAATATCCTCGACTCTACTTGATGTACAGAGTAAACTCAATTTACCACTGTCAGGATTAAAAGCACAAACTTATGATGGAGCCGCCAACATGAGTGGTTCGTACAGTGGATGCCAGGCAAAAATAAAAGAGAAGCAACTGTCAGCTTTATTTTTTCACTGCGGAGCACACAAGGCTAATTTAATAATGCAGCATGCAGTTGAAGCTTGTGAATGTGTTCGAGATTCTATCCAGTAGGTACATGAACTTCGTGTCTTGCTTCAGAGGTCAGGGAAATACAAGACAATCTTTGAAAATATTGTATGGTCAGACAGCCACAATGGTCCACTTAAATTCATCCGCTCACTGTGTCCAACACGCTGGTTGTGCCGTCTATCTGCAATTGCATGTGCTAATGATCACTACAGTGACATTGTTGATTCTTTGTCTGAATTAGCAAATGAAAAATCAGATCTAGCAGTTAAAGCACAAGGTCTGTTGGACAGATTTGACAAAGGAAAACAATTTTAGGATTGTTGATGGCTCAGCATCCATCAGCTGCATTAGAGGAATAATATCGTGCATTCCAAGCAAAATCAGCGACAGTATCTGTCATGATTGAAGCATTTGCAATGACAGTTGAGCAATTGCGGGTATTGCGAACAGAGGAAAATTTCAACAAGATATTTGATGAAGCTGAGAAAAAGGTAACTTCTCTAGATCTGGTGCCTATTGAACTACCACGCATTTGCAGCCCCCCCAGAAGGATCACAGGTAATGGCTCAGCACACCATTACTTGACAACTTTTACATTATAGAAAATACGATTATGTCACTCACTTTCTTTATAAACCCATTAACCTTACCAGTCGCTCCTATATTACTTGGCAGTAAAAGATAGTTATATTTCTCAAATCTGAGGTCAAAGACAGATCTAAACATTTCTTTAAAACGATGGACTTTCACGCAGCTTTTAATAAACCACGAGAAAGTGGAAACATGAATTTACATAATTCCTTTTCATTAGATAACGCTTGAGTTTGTTGATAATGAAATATTCGCCATTTCTTTGTGCAACAACATTTGCAAACAGGTAACTGAAGATAAAGTGTTGGGGTCCAAAAAATCCCAGCAGCTGAGAAGACTTCAACTGTGAATTTTAAAAATCTCAACACAAAAAGACACTTTTGTGAACTTTTATTCCAAACTATTTAAATAAGGGATATAGTCAATTACTGATTCTCAAGGTATATAAGAAAGTTTAAAGCAGAAACTTTCCATTGAAAAACTCTAAATTACGAAACAGAAGGTTAACGTTTTAGGCATAGAGTAGAAGTGTGTAACGAAATGCAGAATTTTGATAGCAAATATAAAGTAAAAGGTTACAAAACAGTAACTTTGATTGAAAAAGATATAAGAAGGTAACAAAACAATTAATACAGTCCAAATTTGATCAATCAAGGATGCAAACATGTAACAAAAAGTCAAAATTTGATTATTTAATAAGATGCAATCATACTATAACTAAAAATGTTACTTTCACAAATGCCCTCTCCCCAATCACCCCAGAAGATTTTGGTTTGTTTGGAATTTCGTGCAAAGCTACTCGAGGGTTTTCTGCGTTAGCCATCTCTAATTTGGCAGTGTAACAGTAGAGGGAAAGCAGGTAGTCATCACCACCCACCACCAACTCTTGGGCTACTCTTTTAACAACGAACAGTGGGATTCACCTTAACATTATAACGCCCCACGACTGAAATGGCGAGTCGAGTGCCTTATCTTCCTGGCTAAGCGGTCCCTCCCAAATAGAAAACAGGGTAATAATAATTTCACCAAATGTCCAATAAAATAAATTGCTACATAAAGGTTCTGCGGCATCAGTTTTACCAGGTTGAACATATAAATTCCAGTTATTACCCACGTTTTAAAATACAATTTAAAAGTAAAATCAAAGTTGAGAAAATCAACAGAAATAATACCAAACAATGAGTTTCACTCTTCAAAACTCAGGATCTAAAGAATTTACACGTTTTGATTTAAAAAGTTTCAAAAAATAATTTCGCGCAAAAGTGATATAGTCAAGATTAATATTGTTCAAAACTCCTTGATACTTTCATTACCAATATGTATTAGAGTTTTGAAACAAATCTCGAAAACTCTAGAAATAATTTTATAAATGAAGTAGGAAAATATTGTAGAATATAACACTATTACATTTTATACAGGTGGTTGTAATTCTAACGAATTTTTTTATAAAACTACACGAAACCTGTTTCATGAAATTATAAATATTTGGTGCGAAAAGATTTTCTAAAATAGCTCTATCGAGTCTTTATTAAATTTACGCCTTTAATAAACCACTGGAGGTTTTATGAAACCTGAAGGAATTTCTTCTCTTTGTCTCCACTCACCAATAACTGTCTTTTGAGTAGTCATCTGTTTTTAATAAAACAAATAGTTAAGTTCTTAGCATGTAGCTTAAGTTTTTAGCTTTTAAATTCACCTGACTGTCATGAATTCTGGCTGGTGTCGAATCTATCATCATACAGTTAATCATTAAAAATGTAGTTTACTGTCTCCTATATATCAACATGTACATTTGCCACTATTACATTTCATTAAAGATTTGGGTAGCTTGCAGATCACCATTGGAATTGGAACCCCAGCAACATGAATATTTATCATCTGAATCTACATGATTCGCATTGGAACAGAAGTAAGTATAAGGCACTAGAAACCTATAATCATGAATTTGTACACAAAAAACCTAGTGTGGCTGTTTATGCAACAACACACACACACGATGAAAATACACTCGGTATCTCTGGTGATACCATCTATGTATCATAAAACTCAAATGGCGATGAGAAATACTACGAATTTTGCTCGCTTAAAATTAACAAACAATGCACAAGAAAATGACAATAAAATTCATGAACAGGTAAACATACTTCAACCAGGGTTTTGAAGTACTGATAAAGTTGTTGCCTTGGAAAGACGCTGATAAATTGTATGAATTCAGTCTCACAGAATCCCACTTTTCCAGTAAAAATTTGGCTATGAAAATACACACAGCTGATGACAACGGGTTCAAGCGTGGAAGGAATAAAGATTTTAATGATAATCAAGTTGTAATTTGGAAATATTTAAAGCATGCTGAATAAATTATTTGAGTAAGATATTTTTGTTATTTTTAATCACACAAAATTGTGGTGTGTAACGCGACATATAATTGGTTGTTAAAATATTTGAATCCCATCACTGTTCTAAACATTACTGAATCTAACCAAACTGCGTTGTTTAACCAGTACAAAATAATGATAAAAATAATTTAACCAAATAGACACTCATGAACTGACATTAAAAGGAGTAAAAGTTTGAGATGTACATGAAGCTTCCTTTGTAATTGCAGATAAACGTAATTATCAATTTTAACATCCTGGAATGAATAAATCGACAGATTCATAAAATAAAAAAGTTTTTCGAAAGCTAGACTGCATACCCTCTTAAAGTTCGTAAATTTTTTAATACAGTTATACGCTGTAAATGTGAGAATGTTTTCATTTTGATTCTGCGGTTCAACAAAACTAAACTACCATGAAACAACTGAAGCTACACCATATGTTTAAGAGTGTTTACAAACTACTTGATGTTTCAAACTGGGATATTAGTTTTGGATCTCAAAAAATTTAATTTAAAATAAACAAATTCAAGTGTTACTCTCTTTAGTTTTTAGGAACGTTAATGGCATATCTAACTTGAGTATTGATAGCTTCTAAAGTAACTGTAATAATAAAGTATTGGTATGATAAATTTACATTTACGATATGTAAAACGTGAGTTTATTTATATTTTATAAATTTTTCATAACGAATTCCATAAAATGTTCATTAAATGCTGTCAGTATCCATACGCTCATGATTTCTTCCACATCTGAATAGAGATACAAACCAATCAACTAGAAAATAATGAGCATATTTCACATGAGATTTTTTCACAAACTATGCATTTAACATTTTCCATATCCACACACAAACTGTTAAAACAATATACCATTTTATTGTTCCTAATTAAATTACATCTTCTAAACTACTTTTGAGACACGTTAATTCAGTATTGTTGACGGTCAATGGTTAAGTACTAGGAGGTTACAATTGAAGGTCTATAATATTTCGTGATTCGAACGTTTCCTAAACCTCAGAGAAAAATGTCTACTTACTTTTGTGTAGTGGTTCTTAACCTTGTTAGAGGTACTGAACCCTTCGTAATTGGAAAAATAAAATATACTTAACATAAGTAGATATTTTACTAATGCACAAAATGAGCCATGCATCAGTTACACATAATATCACTGTGTTCAAAGAACAAAACCAACAAAACATGGATTTTACATAAAAACAAAAACATAACTCAATGAATATTTACAGCAAATCAATGTGACTTTTGCTGTTGCCTTTCAGAGACAAGTTCAGAAATGCGTGGCTTCATCTTGGCAAGTGCCACTCTTACATCATTTTCGAAACAAAGTATGTTCCTTTTCTACGATTTATGTCTACCATCTTCGAAAAGGATTGCTCGCAAAAATATGTTGTAACAAACGTTATGATTATCTCCAGGTACGATTATTATTTTCTTAGCAATAACAGGGTACGCTACGATTTGGTGACACCAGAACGTTGAAAGCGTTGTTGTTCTGAAAAGTTTCTGTTGAACCTCTTGGCTCTGCTAAAGTTCAATGATTTCGTCGAGGTATTCATCATTGACAACTGCTCTCGCAACACTAAACGCGAACGGCTGTCTCACCCTTGCTGGATATGACACTCTGGTGGGGAAGTATCCGTCGAGAGACTTTGCGAGCTCATAAAGGGCATGATAATTGCTTGCTTCAGTTTCACGAGTACAGAAATGTCTCCTATTTCAGACACATCTTCGATCTTACTTACACAGTCGTCCAGCTGGGGAAAGTTTGCAAAGTGATTATTCTCTGTTCGTTGTTTCCATAACGGTAGCTTTTTTGAAATGCCTTTCACAAGTGCACCAAAACCAGAGTTTTGTCCCAGCATGACATTGGTCATGTACGACAAAATGAGAATAAACTGAGATTTTTCGAAGCAATCTGCATGACAATGTTGGTGCTCTTGCAAAAACAGGGCTAATTTCACACGCATGGCAAAAACACGATTCAGCACCTTTCCCCGGGAAAACCACCGATCGTTAGAATGGTACAGAAGTATCTTGAATTCAGATCCCATTTCATTACATGGGTCTTTGAAGATGCGTTGCTTCAGGAAACTATTTTGCACAAAGTTCACACATTCCACAACAATTTTTTAATACTTCTGACAGTTTTGAAGGCAAGGTTTTGTTGCCAACGCATGCCTGTGCAGAACACAGTGCATTACAATGATGTGTGGTGCATCGGCTTTCACCAGTGCACCAAAACAAGAGTTTTGTCCCAGCATGACTGGAGCTCCGTTCAAACAAACTGCAGAAACCATATCCTACGAATGATCGTTGTCACTGAAGAAGTCATCCACAAGTTCCTTCACGTCGACTGCCTTAGTTGTTGTTGTAAGAGGAGGCTTACAAAATAAAAAATATCTTATCTCGTGATTCTTCACATAGCTCACGAATACACCGAGCTGGCTTAGATTGAAAACGTCAGTAGTCTGGTCGAGTTGAAGGCTGAATTTTGCTGGTCTTGAAATCAGATTTGCAACTACATGAGCCAGGACGTCATATATTCTGCTGCTGATGGTGTCATCTGAAAGAGAAATTTGGGATAACTTATTTTCAGCAGCTTTTCCCAGTATGATATTCGCCATCTTAAACGCAGCTGGTTTTACCAGTGATTCACCAATGGTGTGTGGTTTGCCCTGCTTTGCGATCAAATACGAAACTTCGTACGATGCTGTGAGGATCGGTTTGTCGATGGATACAAAGCCGAGAACAGGCAAAGTAGCCTTTTCATCGAACCTGGCTCTCTTTACCTGGAATTCAGCAAGCGTTGTATTCTTGTATTTTCCATCTCCATGCAACTTTAGAAAGTGTTCTCTTAGATTTGCCGGTGCTAGACTAGAATTGCTCAACTTGGCATTGCAAATCATGCATTGAGGACGCTGACCTCCATCATGTTCCGTTATACACGTGAATCCCATATTGTAAACGTATTCGTCCGACCACCTTCTGTTTTGAAAGATTAGGAAAAACATTAAAAAATGACGCACGATTACTACAGTCACAAGTCGACTACTAAGCGCTCGAAGTTCCCTGCAGCACAGACATTAAGGCCAAGTGATGTGACGTGATCAGCCGCAGCCAATGATGTTCAAGTGGGCATGACGTCACGAATCATACGAGTGGAATGAACAGAATGGACACACACACAGTGTGTGTGTTTTGACCTTCGACAAACACCTGAGAGTGACTCACCAAACCCCTGGGTTTCTCTACTGCTTTAGTGAATTAAAGATATTTTAATTATGACTATATTGAAAGTTTCAAATATGTTGGTAGCGTCTTAGGTTTGTTCTAAACTAGAATAACACAATTTGTCCAATGTGTAATTGTCCCTCGGTTAGGTAAGTAAATTTTTGGACTTACAACACTTAAGTCCCGTATTATATTTTTCTAGAACAAAAAATACAGCTCTAAATAATGTGAGCTTGCATTTTATGTCCTGTAAATTATGTTTAAAATACCTAACATACAAAATAATGTACTTAGTATCTAACCTAAACAAATACGAAAAATCACTAAACACAAAAGCTAGGTAGAACTAGTTAATAAACTTGAAAATGGAATCGAACCAGACAGAGATATAAAAGGACATGCCACTTCACCGAATACTGAACACTTCAGAAGGAAAATAATTCATTTATATCAGGTTAACCCATTAGCAATGTCCCAAAATTTAATACAGAAGTGGATCACCATTTCTGTCTTTTTAGAATGTTGTAATGACTACAATATATACTAAGACGTGTATACACCTGTCCAGACAAATGAAAGAAACTAAACCAGGTCCACTTTTTCAGATCATCAATAAAATAAACTCTTATGGAGATGGATGTGTCTACAGCTTAAGTAAAGCGCTATGTTCAGGTCGTCCTGTTGAGTTTATTTCCTGACTTTCTGCTGGTGCACTTGATGAACATTGAGTTGTTACAGTTGGAGAACTACAACAAAAGCTTAATTCAACCCATTCAATAGTTCACCGTCATTTGCAACAGCTTGGAAAGGTGTCAACTCATGAAACGTAGGTTCCCCATGATTTGACAGAAGCCAACATTAAAACAAGAGTGGACATTTGTACTAATCTGTCTTCTCGTGAACGTAACTCACCGTTTTGGACAGGTTAGTGACTGGAGATGAATGAGAAATGGATATTTTGTAACAGTTTTAAGTGCCGCAGATAATGGATCAGTGCAGGTAAACTGGCTAAAGCACAGCCCAAAATGGACTTAGACCCTAGGAAAGCCTTGTTAAGCATTTGGTGAGATATCGTTGGTGTGATCTACTTTGAGTTGGTGCCACTCAATGTAACGATTACTTCAGACTTCTATTGTCAAAACAGTTAGTGCGCTTGCATGTTGCACTAAAAGATAAGAAGCCTATTTTGGTCAATCGTAAAGGTGTTGTGTTACACCAAGATAATGCACGGCCCCATACAACAAGGATTACATCTGCAAAAATTTAAGAGCTAAACTGGTTAAAACTTCCATCATTCTCCTTATTCTCCAGAATTTGCTTCATCTGATTATCATCTCTTCTGAAGTTTGCAGAATTTTCTTGATGGAAAAGAGCTTGGAACACATGAACATCTCAAAACTACCCTCTCTACATTCTTTTCCTCCAAACCCCAACAATTTTATGGAAGTTGCGTTCAGAAGCTTGTGAATCGTTGGCAGGGAGTAATTAATAATAATGGAACATACATTATTAATTAAATAACATTAAAAGCGTTTGAAATCCTTTCTCCTTTACTGAATCTCAAATCAGACATTATTTAAGGGATGACTGATATTAGGAACTCACTTACTTTGTGTATAGCTATCTCGGAATTTCATTAGAATCGTTATAGTTTTTAATCAGGCAACCTTAAAATATTTCTTTTATGAATAATTTACAATATTTTATGAATACAAAATCTGGGTTCCTGTGTTTTGTCAGTTTCAATCCTTTTGTTTTTTTTTTTAAGTTCAGTAGCCAGTTCTAATTGTCGACTGAGCTATGATTTGGTTTTCCTTGTATATGTTTGTTTACTATTTTTGTAAGATAATATACGAGGGTTAGTTGGTTGTAAAATGTATTTTATAGATTCCAGACTTTAACATAGTATTATAATAAACATAACGGTCAAAGCTCATGTATAGGATTTCGCTCTATGAGTTAATAGAAAGTGTATCTTTCTTATAAAAGAGCGATTACGGTAGGTAAGACACTATATGTACCTTTTCATGACATGTGGATCAGAAAATCTAGATGAGTTTTGTATTACTTTAAAACTAGTGTCCGTGCCATCCGTACATAGCGCAATCAACTATAATTATAATACTGTTTAGAGAATATTCCCAATATGCACATAGTAAGGAACCTATGTATAGGGAAAGAGGCCAGCAATCAACTTTACCTCCCTTTATCATACAATGCATACGGTCTGTTCTATCTACGGCATATTTATGAGCATGCGCAATTTCAGAGCTGTCAAAATTCATCAAAGACGAGTTGTATAAATAACAGCAGATGAGAAGAAGGAAATGTTTATAGTTTTAGTTATTTTATACGTATTTTAGATTGTCGAAACGATGGAGTGTAAGATTTTATTAGCAATTTTGTTTTTATATTTTAACTTCACGTCATTGCATTTTTATCCTACAGAACGATCTACATCCACGGTATTCGTTACCGACGATAACCAAATGACTGGTGATTTAGAACGTCAGCGTCGCGATGCTGGCGAAGGCGCTACCACGGTCTCTCCAACGGAAGGTGTAGAACGTCGGCGTCGGGAGGCTGGCGAAGGCGCTACCACGGTCTCTCCAACGGAAGGTGTAGAACGTCGGCGTCGGGAGGCTGGCGAAGGCGCTAGCACGGTCTCTCCAACGGAAGGTGTAGAACGTCGGCGTCGGGAGGCTGGCGAAGGCGCTAGCACGGTCTCTCCAACGGAAGGTGTAGAACGTCGGCGTCGGGAGGCTGGCGAAGGCGCTAGCACGGTCTCCAACGGAAGGTGTAGAACGTCGGCGTCGGGAGGCTGGCGAAGGCGCTAGCACGGTCTCCAACGGAAGGTGTAGAACGTCGGGTCGTGGCGCGGCAGGTCTCCAACGGAAGGTGGCGACGTCGGCGCGCTGGCGAACGGCACGGTCTCCAACGGAAGGTGTAGAACGTCGGCGTCGGGAGGCTGGCGAAGGCGCTAGCACGGTCTCTCCAACGGAAGGTGTAGAACGTCGGCGTCGGGAGGCTGGCGAAGGCGCTAGCACGGTCTCTCCAACGGAAGGTGTAGAACGTCGGCGTCGGGAGGCTGGCGAAGGCGCTAGCACGGTCTCTCCAACGGAAGGTGTAGAACGTCGGCGTCGGGAGGCTGGCGAACGGAAGGTGTAGAACGTCGGCGTCGGGAGGCTGGCGAAGGCGCTAGCACGGTCTCTCAACGGTCGGCGTCGGGAGGCTGGCGAAGGCGCTAGCACGGTCTCCAACGGAAGGTGTAGAACGTCGGCGTGCTGGCGAAGGCGCTAGCACGGAACGTCGGGAGGCTGGGAAGGCGCTAGCACGGTCTCTCTCTAACGGAAGGTGTAGAACGTCGGCGTCGGGAGGCTGGCGAAGGCGCTAGCACCGTCTCCAACGGAAGGTGTAGAACGTCGGCGTCGGGAGGCTGGCGAAGGCGCTAGCACGGTCTCTTCAACGGAAGGTCATTAACTAGAACTATGAACTCTTTTTAATAAAATATTGTGGTGTCATTCGCTCATTTGTAACTTTTGTATCATGTGTATCAATTAAAATTGTACAATTCTTTATCGTTCTTTAAGAACTGGTGTTTCGGAAGTTTTCCTTGGTTAATGAAATTTCATTCAACAGCACCACGTAAAAGTTTCATTGTAATAAAGGAAAAATGCATTTACAGTTACTGTAATTCAGTGTTGATACCCGTAATGTACTTACATAACCAAATGTGTATCGGTCTGTATTTCTATCCCTTCTCAAACAACATATTACAAACTTCGCTTTAAAATTCGAAAAACTTTCCTTCACACACTTTAATACAATTATTACAGCGTTTTTCTAAGCATTTTATTCCTCAGATCTCCATTTTGGTGTTATCAAATTCACAACCTAATGTCTATTTTTCTTCGTCTTGCTCTTTGAATTGTACATGTCATAATTTTACAAAAACATCGCATCCAAATCATATTTTTTAACTGTTAGACACCCATGTCTTTATTCTTCTTCGTCTTGCTATGTATCTGATATCATAATCTCTATTCTTACATATTTTTTTTCTGAGCATTTATTCCTCATTTCGTTTTGCATTATCTAACCGAACGTTGATATCAAATTATTCATTTTTGAACGTTCAAATATCTATTCTTGCCATTCTGTACATCCAACACCCAAAACTTTATTCTTCGTTGTATTACTCACCACTTCGCATCTATACAACTATTCTTTTTCGTTTTACTATTTGAAATTCAAAAATCCTGTCCTTCACATTTTTATTATAATCTGGCATCCAGTTCTTTATTTTTCACATACCTTTTAATTGTTTCACATCCATATTACTATTCTTTCTCGTCTTCATAAGTATTGTATCTAGAAATCTGTTCTTTCCTTTTTTCTAAATATTTATTCCTGAGATCACCAGTTTGCATTATCTTACTGACTGCATGATATCAAGGTCTCTATTTTTTTTATCCTCTTCCTAATTATTTGACACTGAAAACTAAATTCTTGCCATTCAATATATTTAACACCCAAATATCTATTTTTTGTTGTATTACCCACCAATTCCCACCCACAACTCTATTCTTCTTCGTCTTGCTATGTATTTATCATAATCTCTATTCTTTCCTTCTCTAAGCATTTATTCCTCATATCTCCATTTCGCATTATCTTATCGACCGCTCGATATCCAGGTCTCTTTTTCTTATCCTCTACCTAACTATTTCACACCCAAATCTCTATTCTTCTTTCTATTACCAACCACCCACATCTCTATTCTTTCTTAGTCTTGCTATTTCAAATTCATATGCTCATCATATTTTTACAAAGGCATGGCATCCAAATCTATATTTTCCATTTATTTTAACTGTTTGTCATCGACATCTATATTCGTCATTGCCTTGCTAATCGTTTGAAATCCAAATCTTTATTCATACTCTTTTCCAAGTATTCATTCCTCATATTTCCATTTTGCATTATCTTACTCAATGCTTGACATCCAGGTCTCTATTCTTGAATGTTTTCCTAACTATTTAACATTCAAATATCTATTCTTGCCATTCTATATATCTCACACCCTAATCTTTATTCTTCGTTGTATTACTCACCACTTCCCATCCATACTTATATTCTTCTTCGTTTTACTATTTGAAATTTATAGACCTCTCCTTCACATTTTTATAAAAATCTGGCATCCAGATCTTTATTTTTCACGTAACTTTTAATTGTTTGATATTCATATCTCTATGCTTCATCGTCTTTCTTAGTATTGGGTGTAGAAATCCCTATTCTTACCTTTCTTTCAATATATACTCTTCAAAATAAGAATCGCAAAAGGCAAAATTTGAGACACATTGTTAACAAATTTATTCCGCGTAATTCTGTATGACATGTGTGAAACTTTCCACATTCACTGCTGAACATCCAAAGTCTGCAAAGGCGAGTCCACGCTCACTAGTTGAAGTTTAACGTCACTCAACGTCAATAACGAGTATGCCCCCGTGAGCATCAATAACTGCTTGGCATCTCCTGCCCATGGAAGCGATGAGATGACGAATCACATCCTGTGGAACGGCTGTCCACTCAGCCGGCACAGCTGCTGCAAGCTGAGGTAGAGTCTGCGGTTGAGATTGTCGCCGTTGCAGACGTCGTTCCAACTCGTCCCAAAGATGTTCGATGGGATTTATATCTGGTGATCTGGAGGGTTAGAGAAGAACGTTGATGTTGTAATGTGTCAAGAAGACAGTGTGAGTCGGGCTGTGTAAGGACGGGCATTGTCATGTTGAGAAACGTCGTTGACGTTCATCATGATGGATTGCACATGGGGCCTAAGAATCTCGTCGACGGTTGCGTACGGTCTGATCGGAAATCCTACACAGCCCTGGTATGGTTGAGGCAGTTGACGTCGCAGTGGTGGTCCTATCCCGAAGGTGACGTAACCGGATGTAGCGATCTTTTGCGGGCGTGGTCACACGAGGTCTGCCAGATCGTGGACGGTCAAAAGTTGATCCATGTTGTTGGTGACGGTACCATAGCCTTGTGATGGTGCTTAAATGGACATTCACAGCTCAGGCAACATCTGATCGAGATTCGCCTGCTTCCAAGCGACCAATGGCGTTCAGTCAGTCTTGGCATAACTGTATTGCGTGTCGGTGGCTTAACACTGAATTATGGAAACCGAGAACCCGTCACTTTTATCGGGATTTGTTGGACACGAATGCGTTTTGGCGAAAAATCCGTTGTTTTCCTCCCCTTTCAAAGTGCACAACTTTTATTGTCATTTTGGTCTAACAATCAGTGCCTTAACACGTGTAACATCACATACTCTGAGCTTGTAACGTTATTACATATATTTCTCTTTAAAATAACAAAAATATCCCTTTCGCGTTTCTTTTTTTGAAGAGTATATTTATTCCTCAGATCTCCATTTTGCATTATATTTCCACCACTTGGCATCCAAGTCTCTATTTTACATCCTCTTCCTAACTATTTGATACTCAAATCTCTATTTTTGTCATTCTCTATATCTATCACCCAAATCTCTGTTCTTCAACATATTACCCATCACTTCCCCTCACATCTCTATTCTTCTTCCCTTTGCTATTTGAAAATCATATATCTATTCTTCATAATTTTACAAAATTCTGGCATTGAGATCTTTCTTTTTCACCTTTATTTTGACTGTTTGACATTCATATCTATATTTTTCATCGGCTCCTAAATGTTTGAGATCGAAATCTTTATTCATACCTTTTTCTGAGTAATTATTCATCTGATCTCCACTTTCCATTATCTACCCACCACTTGACATCCAAGTATTTATTTTTAATCCTCTTCCTAACTATTTGATACTCAAATCTCTATTCTACCCATTCTATATATATATCACCCAAATCTATATTCTTCAATGTATTACCCACAACGTCAACCCACATCTCTATTCTTCTTCATCTTGCTATTTAAAATTCATATACCTATTTTTCTTATTTTTATAACCATCTGGCTTCCACATCTTTATTGTTCATTAACTTTTTAACTGTTTGTCATTCATATTATAATTCTTCATTGTCTTGCTAAGTATATGACATCCGAATCTCTATTCATACCTTTTTTCTTAGTATTTATTTCTCAGTTCTCCATTTTACATTATCTTACCGACCGTTTCACATCCAGGTCTCTGTTCTTCGTCGCATTGCTAACTATTTGACACCCGAATCTCCATTCTTGTTCTTCTATGAAATTAACACCCAAAACTCTATTATTAGTTGTATTATCCACCACGTCCCACCCAGATTTCTACTCTTCTTCGTCTAGCTATTTGAAATTCCTTAATCTACTCTTCATATTTTTATAACTATCTCGCTTCCATATTTTTTATTGTTCACCTACCTTTTAACTGTTTGACGCCCACATCTCTCTTGTTTATCGTCTTGCTAATTATTTGACATCCGAATCTCCATTTTTACCTTTTTTTCTAAATATTTATCCTCAAACTTCCATTTAGCACTATCTTACCGACCGCTTGACATCCAGGTCTCTATTTTTCATCGTCTTGACACTCAAATCTCTATTCTTGACCTTCTATCTATTAGACTCCCAAATCTATTTTCTTTATTCTATTACCCACCACTTACTACACGGATCTCCATTCTTCATCGTGTTACTATTTGAAATTCATATATATATTATTCATATTTTATAACTATCTGGCTCCTACATCATTTTTCTTCACCTACGTTCTAACTGTTTAACATCCACATCTCTATTCTTTATCGTCTTGCTAACTATTTGACATCCAAATATTTATTCTTCACCTATTTTCTAACTACTTATCCTCACATCTCCATTTTGCATTATCTTACCGACTGCTTGACATCCACATCTCTATTTTTAATCGTCTTGCTAACTATTTCACACCCAAATTCCTATTCTTCATTGTATTACCGACCACTTCTCACCCAGATCTATATTCTTCATCGTTTTACTATCTGAACTTCATATATCTATTTTTTCATTATTTTATATCTATCTAACATCCATATCGTTATTCTTAACCAACTTAATAACTGAGACTAAACAATCTTTTATTCTCAAGTTGGAAAGAAATGGTATAGTCAAGGCTTCTTATTATAAACAAAACATTATCATGTTTACCAAGAGTATAAAAATAACTCGCAAATCAAATATTCAGTGTACTGTTTTATATTAATCCCGACAAGTTGATACGTTTCCATGTTTTATTTGTTTATAAAAGAAACAGGTTTGTTTAAATAACCTTATTTTTCCAAGAAACAGGCCTCACTCAACAAAGTGCTGCTCTAAAACAATGTTTTTAAATCAGATTGATAAGTACAGGATGTTTTAAAGCGAAACAAAAGGATGGCCTTAAATTTATCAGTAATCAAGTGCATTCTAAATTACGATTTTGTAACCTGCTCAACGCAATACCTTTAACTCAGTCAATAATAAAACAATATTGATTTTTTTAAACAATAATGCCAGTACCTGAATGGCGTTGACCATATTTGGTTCTTAAAACATATGAAAATGTGTCAGAATGTTTGTCGTTATGAACATCAACGAACAATAGGTAATAACATTTCATATATGATTACAAACTTTCGACAAATCCGTTCGTTTTTGTATAAGATATAAAACAAAAATAGTGTACAAAATCGGTCTCCGTGGTAACAAATATGATTTTTTTTTCGTGAACTCGCTGTTACCTTCGACCCTCTAAATATCAATCACTTCTAAGTTGGGTTATAGTCCAAGTGTATACTAACTTTCGTACAAATCTACCCAACTGTTTTCGAGAAATATTGGTGATAAACACACACACATGGATGAAAACAAAACGGTAATAATAATTATGTTGAAACTGCTTAAACAATAGTTGTATCATGTTTAAGCTCCATGTAACAAGAGTTAAATTAAGTAGTTAATATAGTATCAGTTAATTAAAGATGTCAAGTAGCTAAGGCTTAAAACTAAACCCATCATAGCAAGGTACAACAAATAAATAAAATAAGATTCGTATTATTCTCAAATACTTACCACAACCTATCAAGTAGTAAAGTCTGAATAGGGCATCCTTACTGAAAACAGAGACTGTGATCCTGGAATGTAGTTGGAGACATTTTATGAACATCCACTTTATACTCGTACATTTTGAGGAATAATATAGTTTTACATAACCAGTCCTGTAATTAAAATAACTCGAGACTCAAAATGATTACCAATTAGACATACTTTTAATAAAGATGAAAATATTTTAGTGAGACACTGGAACTCAAAACGCATTCTTTAGAACTGTGTTATTCTTTGTGTATCTTAAGTTATTTTAAAATAACACTAAGATAAATGTCGCCCAAAAGTGAAAATATTAATTATTGAGATTATAACAGCCGAAGCTAATTGTTATTAATGATACATACAATATACAAATTACATTAATATTAACTTGAGATCAATGCAAGCTACCTACTTAGAGTGAATCTAAAAAAACAAATAAACCTTTTAATAAGTATACATAATTTTATGTTTTTTTCTGACGTTCTTTTTTATAAAAAGTATCATTTTCGGCCTTAATCCCAATAACATCTCACGAGGCTTGACCAGCTTAGGAGATTTAGGTTAGTCCCAAATACTTATATTAAGCTGATAATGCGAAACAAAATCTATAACTAAAATACGCTAATAAATAAATATTTAAAAAGCAATATAATTAGATACATTAGCTAATATTATTAACGAGACTACCAGTACAGAGATAAAAGTGGACACGTTATTTATGGAACACGAAACGAACTAGCTGTTGTCTCCAGGCGCTCTCCGTTTCACCAAACTTTTACTACACGTTTAAAATATATTAATAAAACCTCATATAATCCTAAACTCCAGGAACGTGCAGTTCCTAAAAACTTCAAATACAGTACATAACTTATATGACCAGAATTACCGTTACGTAATATTTGTATGTTTATGGCCATCATTGCCGTTTTGTAATATTTGAATTTACATGGCCCACATGACCATTAAGTAACACTTAAATGTTCTGTTAGGTGTCATATTTACTTAAAATAACACACCCTTATTCACGTGTAGTGCAGAAGATCAAAAATCACCAACTGGTTCTTTTTTAGTCCGCGTTCGCTTATCACCGCAGAAGAATAAGGGTAAGGGTAGTAGTATTATCAAACAAATCTGTGGAACAAAGTAAAGATTAGAAGCATAAGTTTACTGATAAAAGATGTGTCGTTAACTACAATTAAGATTTAGAGAGATAATGGAGATAATGTTACAACCCTCATCTTTCGTCAGTTTGTTTTAACTTCAAAGACAATAGAGATGGTCTTTATAACGCTCTTTGTCATCAATTCGTTCTAACTTTAAAAGAGTCAATATAGATTACTTTATAATGGTCTTTGTCATCAATTTGTTCTAATTTTAAACAAAAACCAATAAAAAATTCCCACTTTGGTATCCTAATTCTAGACAATTATCAAAATAACTTTAATACATACAACAAACCTTTGTTTATCATACAGTAAAATTTTAAGTTCTGCCCTTGTAACAAGCACCCAACTTTCACGATTGCTAATTCTGAAGGTTTTATTATATCTTTGTTGATGAAATTTATAAATATAGCTTTAAGAAATGGAGTTTTAAAAACTGTTGTTTATTCATTAAACGGCAGCACATTTAATATATAACAAATGATTGTTTGTATTAGCACAATCCGAACACTTTTCTACTGCCGTAAAAGAATCTTTTTCTTAGAAAATGTCCACTTTTTCTAAATCGTTCAGTACCGTACTATCTAAAACAGCCCCATGTTTGCTAACCCTAATTATTAAGACTCTCACACGAAGTTGAGTAACGTGAATGTTACCTACTTGTTGTCTGACTTTTGTTTCTCATTTCAAGAATTTAATTCAGATTCATATAACGATCTTATGTGAATATACATTTAAAATATTTATACAAAACTTTACACCTGCAAATTGTACTGGCCGAAGTACCCATGAAATGTAAGGTGAGAAACTTTCGACTACAAAATCTTGCTTTACCTTCGCACAGTTCGGTTCCTACTTTAACATCTTGTCTCCTTAGTTACTATACGCAAATATTCAATAACATTATGATTCCATTTTATTGTTGTCTTTAATAGCTTGTATTGGTTAAAAGCGTAACACTACTCGTCAATCAATTGTTGTAAATATGTGACGTAACCGAAAGAGAACGTGTGTTTTCTTATAGCAAAGCTGCACCAAACTATCTGCTGGGTCCACAGAGGAGAGTCGAACGCCTGATTTTAGCGTTGTAAATCCGTAAATTTACCGATGTATCAGTGGGGGACCGAAAGAAAAGGAAAATAAAGACAGAAATATAAAACAGATAAGTGAAGGATAGCAGTAGGAAAAGACAGATGTTCAAAGCTGGGCTATAAAACAGACAGTTTCTCCTTTAAAGCTAGTTAACAAATTGTACCTAGATTATAAATAAAGGATTCTTTCTCGCGATCACGTGTATAACGGTTTGCTGGTGTATATCTCAGAGCAACAAGTTTTAGATCTGACAAGTTTTGTTTGTCGTCTGTGGATCTATTTTGTACATACGAGTTTAACCTATTATACACATATATATATATATATTATATGAAATATAAAAATAGAATGAACCACAAAATGTTTTATGATTAGATTAAAGTACACAAATAGACGCTACAAAGAAACAAACATTTAAAATTGAAAGGATACACAATTTACTCCCAGTGATAAAAACAAATGTGAGATTGTGTGCTATTCTAGAGTAGATGGGTCAAAAGGGTTTTAGTTTACTATGTTTGATGTTCCATGTTTGTATAGGAAGTGTTCTGCTAAAAACCACTCAACAGAAATATACCATTATGTCACATGTTGATATGTGAATGAAAGTGTTATTAATTCATAACAAGTTAGTGTAGAATATCCTGTTTGTTGTCAACATTATTCATACCTCTAATACTGTTATTTAAATAGTTAATGTTGAACTTTGACTTCATCCGCTTTTTCAAACTCAGCGCGAGAAAAGGCCACCATAAACAGAAGACAGAGATAAATTGATGAACCACTGTTCATGATATATATAAAATAAGAAGTACATAATGTTCTCTGTCCAATCACATTCAAATATTGTCTGCAGCTACTTTCAAAGCCGGCCTTCATTGGTTGTTGTGCAGATCCATTCTGTCGTATCATACAAGAGTAAAGTAAAAAGATTGTCGTTAGTAAACCACTAAGAAAATTGTATAAAAAACAAGACATGAGTAATTAGTACATGTTGAAATGAAAATTAGTTAGCAAATACAATCATAGGATTTGGGATTAGGTGTTTAAACACAATAGGTAGATTGTTTTCTGGAGAAACTCTTCAGTGTTATAGTTATACTAAATTGTGATAGTTCCAAATTAGTTTAACACCATATCATACCAATGGGATTTTCCTAACAACATCCGAATTTATCTTTATTCATGGTTTGTCCATATTTCACGAGTGTGTGTGTTTCTGGAGAGGTATTTGGGTAAATTTATTATTTCGTTCCCCTTCGGTGAATGAAAAATAACCCGGGGCGATCAGGAACTATCATTCGGAAAAAGACGGTAAAGTCTGTTATATTCAAAAACCGAACGCCTGTATGCTGTGACTCTCAGAATGCAAATTTCGATAGATAATTCCAAAGTTTCTCCATTTTAGTGAACGAAACCAAACTTTGAAAAGTTCGTTAGTTTATCGGATTTGTCTGAAGAGACTATTGATTTGTTTGAATTTGGCTATATGCTACACGATAGCCCTACACCAGGGCTATTTGCTATAGCCGTCGGTAATTTAGCAGTGAAATAAAAGAAAAAAGGTACCTAGTGATCACCACTCACTAACCACTTTTTACAAGGAAATAATTGGATTGACAGCAACAGTATACCGTCCAGTCACGTGTCATAAAGAGAAAGCATATTTGGTGGAGCAAACGTTGGATCAAGAATTTCGAACGAAACATCGACAGAACAGACAACTTACTGAAAACGTTTAATGTGTACTCTACTTACTTTAGGATCGTTGTTAACGGCGTTAATTACATCAGTGTACTAAACAAGTGGAACAAATGGAACGAAGGCAAATTGTTCGACGTGAATATGTCCAAAATTTGAGACATGAATTGACTGACTAACAGCAAATGATCAAAACTGGGTTAAAAATTTCCATGTCAGCTGACATAAGCAAATTTACTAGATAAGCATGTTAGAAAGGGCTATGCATGCTTTATTTTTCGCTAAGTTGGATGGTTGGTAATATTATAAAATAAATCTGACAAAATACTCAAATCTATTTATTTATTTGTCAAGTTGTTTAATTATGTCTCAAATATGATTTTAGAAGTGGCATCATAATCAAATCCTTAAAGAATAATTCTAAGCCAAATCCGACAGTTTCCGACAAATCCAAATATTTTATACTTTATATTTTAACTTTCACTCAGTTTCATACTTCTCTTCTTTAATATCAAAAATCATTTACATATAAAAATAGTTTTATTATATAGAACATTGCTTGAGACTATACTTAAGTTTGAAGTTTTGGACGGTACTGTTTCTGATAAGTCATTTGTTTGGAATTAATAGATCTTGGTCTGTTTGTGTAAAGAAAAAATAATGAATTATAATTAAGTTCTTTTGAGAAGCTCCTTTTGTTTCAAATGTGGCTATTATACTGATGTCATTTATCTTACCAGATGTGATCACTGATACAGAAAATTTAGAGATCTTAAACAAATGTCCAACCTCACTTAAACCAACCGAGTTTTACTGTCGTTTACCATAAACAGATTTTCCTTCCATTGCATGTCGCTCATTATACATACCAACAACTCATATATTACTTGACAACTTTTACATTATAGAAAATACGATTGTGTCAGTCACTTTCATTATAAACCCATTAACCTTACCAGTCGCTCGTATATTACTTGGCAGTAAAAGATAGTTATATTTCTCAAATCTGAGGTCAAAGACAGATCTAGACATTTCTTTAAAACGATGGGCTTTCACACAGCTTTTAATAAACCAGGAGAAAGTGGAAACATGAATTTACATAATTCCTTTTCATTAGATAACGCTCGAGTTTGTTGATAATGGAATATTAGCCATTCCTTTGTGCAACCACATTTGCAAATAGATAACTGAAAATTAAGTGTTGGGATCCAAAAAATCCCAGCATTTGAGTGGACGTCAACTGTGAATTTTAAAATCTCAACAGAAAGAGACATAGTGTTTTTTGTTGTTTTTCTTTCGAAAGGTGTGACTGTTTGTTCTAAAACGATACATACAATTATAGAAACTTTTATTCTAAACTATTCAAATAAGGGAAATAGTCAATTACTGATTCTCAAAGTATATAAGAAAGTTTAAAGAAGAAACTTTACATTGAAAAAACTCCAAATTACGAAACAGAAGGTTAACGTTTTAGGCATAGAGTAGAAGTGTGTAACGAAATGCAGAATTTTGATAGCAAATATAAAGTAAAACGTTACAAAATAGTAACTTTGATTGAAAAAGATATATGAAGGTAACAAAACACTTAATACAGTCCAAATGTGACCAATCAAGGATGCAAACATGTAACAAAAAGTCAAAATTTGATTATTTAATAAGATGCAATCATACTATAACTAAAAATGTTACTTTCACAAATGCCCTCTCCCCAATCATCCCAGAAGATTTTGGTTTGTTTGGAATTTCGCGCAAAGCTACTCGAGGGTTTTCTGCGTTAGCCATCTCTAATTTGGCAGTGTAAGAGTAGTGGGAAGGCAAGTAGTCATCACCACCCACCACCAACTCTTTGGCTACTCTTTTAACAACGAACAGTGGGATTCATCTTCACATTATAACGCCCCACGGCTGAAAGGGCGAGTCGAGTGCCTTATCTTCCTGGCTATGCCGGCCCCTCCCAAATAGAAAACTGAATAATAATAATTTCAGCAAATGTCCAATAAAATAAATTGCTACATAAAGGTTTTGCGGCATCAGTTTTACCAGGTTGAACTTATAAATTCCAGTCTTTACCCACGTTTTAAACTACAATTTAAAAGTAAAAATCAGAGTTGAGAAATTCAACATAAATAATACCAAACAATGAATTTCACTCTTCAAAACTCAAGATGTAAAGAATTTACACGTTTTGATTTAAAAAGTTTGAAAAAATAATTTCGCGCAAAAGTGATATAGTCAAGATTAATATTGTTCAAAACTCCTTGATACTTTCATTACCTATATGTATTATAGAATTTTGAAACAAATCTCGAAAACTCTAGAAATAATTTTATAAATGAAGTAGGAAAATATTGTAGAATATAACACTATTACATTTTATACAGATGGTTGTAATTCCAATGAATTTTTTTATAAAAACTACACGAAACCTGTTTCATGAAATTATAAATATTTGGTGCAAAAAGTTTTTCTAAAATAGCTCTATCGAGTCTTTATTAAATTTACGCCTTAATAAACCACTGGAGGTTTTATGAAACCTGAAGGAATTTCTTCTCTTTGTCTCTACTCACAAATAACTCTCTTTTTGTCATCTGTTTTTAATAAAACAAATAGTTAAGTTCTTAGCATGTAGCTTAAGTTTATAGCTTTTAAATTCATCTGACTGTCATGAATTCTGGCTGGTGTCGAATCTATCATCATACAGTTAATCATTAAAATGTAGTTTACTGTCTCCTATATATCAACATGTACATTTGCCACTATTACATTTCATTACAGATTTGGGTAGCTTGCAGATCACCATTGGAATTGGAACCCCAGCAACATGAATATTTATCATCTGAATCTACATGATTCGCATTGGAACAGAAGTAAGTATAAGGCACTAGAAACCTATAATCATGGGTTTGTACACACAAAAACCTAGTGTGGCTGTTTATGCAACAACACACACACACGATGAAAATACACTCGGTATCTTTGGTGATACCATCTATGTATCATCAAACTCAAATGGCGATGAGAAATACTACGAATTTTGATCGCTTAAAATTAACAAACAATGCACAAGAAAATGACAATAAAATTCATGAACTGGTAAACATACTTCAACCAGGGTTTTGAAGTACTGATAAAGGTGTTGCCTTGGAAAGACGCTGATAAATTGTATGAATTCAGTTTCACAGAATCCCACTTGTCCAGTACAAATTTGGCTATGAAAATACACACAGCTGATGACAACGGGTTCAAGCGTGGAAGGAATAAAAATTTTAATGATAATCAAGTTGTAATTTGGAAATATTTAAAGCATGCTGAATAAATTATTTGAGTAAGATATTTTGTTGTTATTTTAATCACACAAAATTGTGGTGTGTAACGCGACATATAATTGGTTGTTAAAATATTTGAATCCCATCACTGTTCTAAACATTACTGAATCTAACCAAACTGCGTCGTTTAACCAGTACAAAATAATGATAAAATAATTTAACCAAATAGACACTCATGAACTGACATTAAAAGGAGTAAAAGTTTGAGATGTACATGAAGCTTCCTTTGTAATTGCAGATAAACGTAATTATCAATTTTAACATCCTGGAAATGAATAAATCGACAGATTCATAAAATAAAAAAGTTTTCGAAAGCTAGACTGCATTCACTCTTAAAGTTCGTAAAATTTTTTAATATAGTTATACGCTGTAAATGTGAAAATGTTTTCATTTTTGATTCTGCAATTCAACAAAACATTTAATTTAAAAATAAACAAATTCAAGTGTTAGTCTCTTTTGTTTTAGGAACGTTAATGGCATATCTAACTTGAGTATGGATAGCTTCTAAAGTAGCTGTAATAATAAAGTATTGGTATGATAAATTTACATTTACGATATGTAAGACGTGAGTTTATTTATATATTTTATAAATTTTTCATAACGAATTCCATAAAATGTTCATTAAATGCTGTCAGTATCCATACGCTCATGATTTCTTCCACAACTGAATAGAGATACAAACAAATCAACTAGAAAATAATGAGCATATTTCACATGATATTTTCTTCACAAACTATGCATTTAACATTTTCCTTATCCACACACAAACTGTTAAAACAATATACCATTTTATTGTTCCTAATTAAATTACATCTTCTAAACTACTTCTGAGACACGTTAATTCAGTATTGTTGACGGTCAATGGTTAAGTACTAGGAGGTTACAATTGAAGGTCTATAATATTTCGTGATTCGAACGTTTCCTAAACCTCAGAGATAAATGTCTACTTACTTTAGTGCAGTGGTTCTTAACCTTGTTAGAGGTACTGAACTGAACCCTTCGTAATTGGAAAAATAAAATATACTTAACATAAGTAGATATTTTACTAATGCACAAAATGAGCCATGCATCAGTTACACATAATATCACTGTGTTCAAAGAACAAAACCAACAAAACATGGATTTCCACACACAAAAACAAAACATAACTCAATGAATATTTACAGCAAATCAATGTGACTTTTGTTGTTGCCTTTCAGAGACAAGTTCAGAAATACGCGGCTTCCCCTTGGAAAGTGCCACTCTTATATCATTTTCGCAACAAAGTATGTTCCTTTTCTTCGTTTTATGTCTACCATCTTCGAAAAGGATTGCTCGCAAAGATATGTTGTAACAAACGGTATGATTATCTCAAGGGCTTTCTTAGCAATAAGAGGGTACGCTACGATTTGGTGACACCAGAACGTTGAAAGCGTTGTTGTTCTGAAAAGTTTCTGTTGAACTAAGCTCTGCTGAAGTTCAATGATTTCGTCGAGGTATTCATCATTGACATCTGCTATCGCAACACTAAACGTGAACGGCTGTCTCACCCATGCTGGACATGACTTTCTGGTGGGGAAGTATCCGTCGAGAGACTTTGCGAGCTCATCTAAGTGCATGGCAATTGCTTGCTTCAGTTCCTCGAGTACAGAAATGTCACCGATTTCAGACACATCTTCGATCTTACCTACACAGTCGTCCAGCAGGGGAAAGTTTGCAAAGTTATCATTGCCAACTGCAGGTTCTGAAACTCGGCAATTTTGTACTCCAGCTCAACAGCCATACATTGACTCGTC